>NC_042982.1:10513814-10753814 GCF_901001165.1 Salmo trutta | reverse complement strand
GGGCTCTGGTTTTCCTTCAATAGTCTAGTTATCTATCAACTGTACAGTACTGTATCAAAAGGAAACATCACACATACCTTGAGATGCAATCTGTACTGTAAACCTCTCAAGTGCTGTTCTATTTGGCTTCCTGACCTTTACAACAAACACGACAAGGACAATGAATTCAATAGCTACCGACTCCCCGCTGTCTCCTCTCCTAAGATCCAATCAAAACTAGCTCAAAGGAAGTGCAGTACGGTCAGTGTGATATGGCTGGCTGTGTGTAGTCACAGGTAGAGCAGAGCTAAGGGCTCAAAGAGTCTGAATACACTGTGTGTGTGAGATAGATAGATAGATAGATAGATAGATAGATAGATAGATAGATAGATAGATAGATAGATAGATAGATAGAGACACACACAGTGCATTCTGAAAGTATTCAGACCCCTTCCCTTTTTCCACATTTTGTTACCTTACAGACTTATTCTAAAATTGATTCAATTGTTTTTTTCCCCCTCATCCATCTACACACAATACCCCATAATGACAAAGCAAAAACTGTTTTTTAGAATTTTTGGTAAATGTATTAAATTTGTTAAACTGAAATATTACATTTACATAAGTATTCAGACCCTTTACTCAGTACTTTGTTGAAGCATCTTTGGCAGCGATTACAGCCTTGAGTCTTCTTGGGTATGACGCTACAAGCTTGGCACACCTGTATTTGGGGAGTTTCTCCCAGTCTTCTCTGCAGATCCTCTCAAGCTCTGTCAGGTTGGACGGGGAGCATTGGATGGTGCCAGGGAATTTAACCCCGGTCTTTAGTGGGGAGAGGGGTGACCTGTCTAAGTCAGCTGCGTTAACACCAGTCCACGGGCCCTGCACGGCTTGCAATCATTTTAATTAAATATATGTTGGTTTAGATTTTTTATTTTTTATTATTAAATTCACCCCAGAATAATTTCTTACAATGTGGCTGTGTGGTTGAATGGGTAAAACGTAAACTAAAAGTACCATCGTACTGCCCCTCCTGATTCTAATCTGTCAAAATAAATAAGAAAATAAGAAAGGTACAAATAATATTCTCCATAGGCTCTTATCAATCAATCAATATTTAGGATATAAACCATTTGAATTTGTAAACCATTGATTGTATGAAAAACAACGTCTTGGTGTTTTGATGCTGCCTTTTACACGCACTGAAACCCCAAAAAGTGTACACAACACTTCCTTAAAAACACCAATATTGAGGTTGAAGAGCCACTTTGGGCATTTCAGAGTACTACATTTCTGTTTAAAAATGATTTTTGTGTAAGGAAACACTTATATTGGGATTACATTCAAACACACTCCAAACACCAGATCTCAGCTAACCTGCACTACTTTTCACGGTTTCACTACACAACCATGGTGTTTTGAGACCTTCTATTTTTACCGTGTACACTAAGACACTCTCTCTCCCTCCCTCCTTCTCACCTACTCCCTCTCCTTTTTCCTGCCTTCCGTGCTCGCTTGCTTTTCCTCTCTCTCCCTCTCTCTCTCTCCACGACATCAACACATAAATCTGTTTCTCTCATCAGCACCCAGAAACAAAATAGTCTCTCTCTTCGTGACGCAGGTGGACTAGTAGTTTACCCATGGTGTTATGCGTTGTCATGGTGTTATCCATAACATCCTTCTGTCGCTCATCCTTTCGGGTTACCACAAAGCCTAACTGTGTGAAACACTGCGCACAAGCAGTTCCCTCACAGGAAAAACACAGTTCTTTGAATTCAATTAAAAACGTTAAATTGCTACAGGGCTGAAAATGGCAGTAGACCGGGAAAGAAAAAGAGCAGTCGAATATTAACACCTGGGTTCACAATCTGCCAAGCTATTTTTTTTTTAAAGAACGGGTTCAAATTGTGGCCAAGCAGAGAAGTAACAGGAGGAATGTGGGCTGAATCGGTCTTTCAGAGACATTTCCTATAAGTTTTAAGTTTAAAGTTGTATTGTCACGTGAACAAGTACAGTGAAATACCTTTCTTGCAAATGCTTTCCCAACAATGCAGTAATCAATATCAGTAGTACTATTACATTTTTTTAACTACAAATATAGATGTTTACTGTCTGTGTGTGTGTGTGTGTGTGTGTGTGTGTGTGTGTGTGTGTGTGTGTGTGTGTGTGTGGTAATAATGTGCTGGACTCGCTCCATTGAGAGCAGCAGCACTAAGACTGCCAGTATTTTCAGAGTGTGACTCATATAGGAGAACAAGGCACTGCTGGTCTGTCTGCCCGTCTCTCCCTCCGTCTCTGCCTCCGTCTCTGCCTCCGTCTCTGCCTCCGTCTCTGCCTCCGTCTCTGCCTCCGTCTCTGCCTCCGTCTCCCTGCAAGACATGCGTCTCTCCTTCCATAATGACTAGAGAATCTCTGTCTCTCTTTCCTAGTCGCCACATCCATCTACCCACCGCTAACTCTTTTCATCATCTCACTCGGTGAGCAAGACAGAATCACGCCTGTTAGAAAAAGCAAAGGATTAGGCATGGGTAAAATCAAAAGGTCTAATCCTTTATCCATCCTAACTATCTATTTAACTAAAACAGATAGAAATCCTTATGAGAGTATGTCATTTTAATCCTTCTGGGCATGATGATGTATTTCTAAAAATGCAGAGATTTTATTCATGCCGTGAGGGGTCTTAAGCCAAATCTAATGAATTCTCTGACTTGGGTTGTTAATGAGTGGAAGACTCGCTGAGGAACTGGTGGATGAGAGAGAGAGCATGACCTTCCTCACATCCCTATGGGCATTAATGTGAGTGCATTTCCATTTCAACTACAGCATCCCACCAGCCGATCATCAATACACTGTACTGTAGAGAGAATGACCTCAACCCAGAGTTCTGATCGTCATTAATGTCCTTCCCTCCACTCCCCTGGCTCAAATTGATGCTTGGGTGGTATCTCTCTCTCACACACACACACACACACACACACACACACACACACACACACACACACACACACACACACACACACACACACACACACACACACACACACACACACAAATCCACTCACCATTACATACACAAACACACTCAGAGCACATCTATAACCTAATTTCCGGCCCAAAGACAGGAGGAAAAGAGATGGCCTCATTGCGCCAGCACGCTGAATGAAATACGTCTGTGAGGTAATGTTGTGATGAGGGAGCGTATCTGTGAGGAGCATGTTATAATGAATTATTAACAAATTGCGTTTAAATGCGTTTTTTTACTAGGCCTCAATGCACTTTACATTTAACTCATCCCATCCAACCACAAATAGCAGCCACCTGTACACGTATTTTGTGTGTGTGTGTGTGTGTGTGTGTGTGCATGGAGTGTTCGGTGTCCTACCGGGCCTGTCTTGGGGGGGCACTGGATGTATCTGGCCAGGCTGATGACGAGGTCGTGGGTGATGGGGTCCACCAGGTTCCTGAAGCTGGCGTAACGGTATAGCACGTCATCCAGAGATGTGGACTCCATCCCCAAGTCCTACAGAGACAGAGAGACCGAGACAGAGAGAGAGAGATGTAGAACCATGTTACATGATTAGAGCCAGCGGTTTTCATGAACCGTGTGACCAGCCCAGGAAAAACTTTAACTCGCCAATAACTCAAGGCCCTGGGTTTTTCTGGGTTATACCACGTTGTCAAGACAACCTCTGGGCCCTACAAAATACACAGAATTCACCTCTGACCCGATATGTCAATATTACATTAGTTTATGTGACAGTGGCTGACTGACATACAGGAAACTAACACATCCTTATTGACTTGCACTCGGAGGTGGGATTAGCAAAAGTGCAAACACTCACAAATGCACCACTGGTAAAGCAAACTCAACACTGAAACCTGCTGGTCCAGTAGCATTGACTCAAACACTAACAGATAGTAGACTTCAGCACCAGGAAAAGGGAGTGTCCTTTCCTCATGTCAGCAGCCCGACCGTCAAATTGAACACGACTTTTCCTTCAGGCACGGGAAGTCTGTCAATTCATGCAAAGACCTTGGATTTGCTTACGCTCCCTAATGTAGAAACCTGTGGGGAAATAGTGTATTTATCTGAAGCTCAATCCATGGCAGACTATGGATTGTTTTTTTTGTCTTTGCAGCTATTCTGAGGTTAGCTACTGGGTCTGCAAACGTTCTCTCTCTCTCTCTCTCTCTCAGCTCCTCATTGTGCTGTGGGTCTGAATGAGAATCAGAGCCTTGACACAGGTCACGAACACCCCTCACCTGCATTGTCCTCTCTGTGAGAGACCAACCACTTCAGAAGAGGTTGAGACAACAAGTCGCTACTACACATGTGCTTCACTTCCAGGAATATCAACAGGTGGATCACAGCAGTTTCAATACATACACAACACTGAGTCTTTTTTTGCTTTCTTTGCTTTTTACCCTAGCATCATGAGTAACGTTAGAACTGTGTGGCGTGCGGCCATTTGAGGGGGTGTGCGCGTGTGTGCGTGTGTATGCATCCATGACAGCTGGATGAGTCACAGGACATGAGGGAGGCAATTCTCCCAGTACCCGCGGAGCGAAAGCGATAAGAAATCAAGCAGCTATTTAAATAGATAACCCCTAAATGGAAATGCATCTGCCATCTCTGGGTGTTATCTTCGGCACAGCACAGCAGGTTTAGGTACCTGCAGTTACAGATTGGCCACGAATTGGTGAGGGGAGAGGGGTGGAAGTGGGTCGATGGGGGCAGTCTGTTGCTGTAGCCAATGTAAAAACAACACGGCAAAGGCAGAATGAGACTTTGAGGTGGAGAGAGAGAAAGGACGGAAAGAAAAAAAAGGACATTTGAGCAGCAATTCCCTCTAGTAAAGAAAAGGCCATGCATTTTTTTTATGTCAATAGTCCGGTATTAAAAATGAATGGCTATGACAACTAAAGCCGCAAATTTATTCGAACTGTAAGGTGGTGGCGGTGGTGGTGGCGTGAGAGGGAGGGTTAGCGGGGGAAGTGAGGACAATAAATTGTCTTTCATTAGAGTATTCCTCCCACATCAATATTAGCCACATTGATCATCAAAGCAGTGGACTCCCTGTAAAAACCCTGCAAACGGACTGAGGAGGAGAAATAGAAATGAAGAGGTTTCCCGGTACATTAGGTGTTAACAGAGCTGCCCCTTCATTAATCAATTCCAATTTAATGGGAAATTCCATGGTATCCGGGCAACAACGGGGTGCACCTGGTTGCCAGTGAACTGAGATGTTTCTCAGTCTCTCCATCTTTTTTGAAGAACAGGCACTCTTTTTTTCTCTCCCTATCTAAGTCTCCCTCTCTCTACATCTCTCTCTCTCTCTCTTTCGGTCTTCTACCCCCAAATGAACTGGAAAGACAAACAGTAACAGCATCAGAATCAACAGTTTAGTTTCTAATCAACCTGTTGCTGTGTGGACTGAGGGCATGGTGATTATACTATACAACGGGTGGGTCTAATCCTGGATGCTGATTGGATAAAACCGTATTCCAGCCAGTGTCTATTCCAAGCTATGATGTTGAAATGCCTATTTACTCTGTTCCATCTCACTACGCAATCCACTGTCTCATTAGCCCAGCCAGACAATTTATAAACTTTATCGCCACTATTAACATTTTTACATTTACATTTTAGTCATTTAGCAGAAGCTCTGGATAAGAGCGACTTACAGTAGTGAATGCATACATTTCATACATCTTTTTCCCGTACTGGTCCCCTGTGGGAATCGAACCCACAACCCTGGCGTTGCAAACACCATGCTCTACCAACTGAGCCACACGGGACCTATAAAAAGCATCTAGAAATGATCTCCCATTTCTTTTAGATTAGCATTTGGTTTTCAACTGCAGAGATTTGTATAAACCTTGCTGTCTGTCTCTCCGACGTTTGCAACATTGTTTCAATATTCAAACGTTATCTCTAGCTGTCCATTAGTAATGAACGTGTCGGGAGTCATGGCGAGACAGGCAGGCATTTTTTCTCATGTTGTTGTAAATGACCATCTGTCATCTAAGTTGACCTAATATCCATTTTAATGGATATATACAAAGTTATGTCAATAGAAAACAGGTCAAACTAAATGAAACGCAGCTACTTCGCAGTCTTTCCATCTTCAGCTTGAAGTGATTGTGTTAGCTGTGTTGTTGGTTAGCTCCTCTGAACAAGTGCCCTGACGAGTGAGGACATTTTCTAAGCCAGGCGAAATCACACATCATCAGCTCATTGTTGTGGATGTATCCAAATATATGTCACTAGAAAACAGCTGAAACAAACGCAAATGCAGCTACTTTGCAGTTATTCTGGCTGCACTGTTTGACATGACAGTAAGTTAGCTGTAGATGGCTAGCTAGCAAGCAAGAGATAGGAACATTTAGAATGAACTACTGGGTCGCGTCTGTGGCAACCGAACCGATAGAACAAACGACCATCCGGCTTGGGTAGCAACCCTAGATTTGTGTGGGGACAATATCTTGTGGAAGGACGAAATAGTATCAATACATTTATCAAAATACGTTTTTTATGAAAATATGCAAATCATTATTTGAATATGTTGGTAGCCCGTTGTATAAAGGTGATATTGCCCTCGAAGCCGTCTGGAGGACATATTGTCACGGTTTGCCAGCCCTTGACTTCGTCTCTGGTCTAACAACACCCATGCCAATATATCCTCCAAACACCGGCTTCGAGGGCATTATCACGTAAGTGTAACAGGTGTGTTTTGAAACTGAGGGCCACACCCTTATAAAAAAGGTGCTATCTAGTACCTACAGTGGGGGAAAAAAAGTATTTGATCCCCTGCTGATTTCGTATGTTTGCCACGTTACAAAGAAATGATCAGTCTATAATTTTAATAGTAGGTTCATTTGAACAAGGAGAGACAGATTAACAACAACAAAAAATCCAGAAAAACACGTCAAAAATTTTATAAAATGATTTGCATTTTAATGAGGGAAATAAGTATTTGACCCCTCTGCAAAACATGACTTAGTACTTGGTGGCAAAACCCTTGTTGGCAATCACAGAGGTCAGACGTTTCTTGTAGTTGGCCACCAGGTTTGCACACATCTCAAGAGGGATTTTGTCTCACTCCTCTTTGCAGATCTTCTCCAAGTCATTAAGGTTTCGAGACTGATGTTTGGCAACTCGAACCTTCATCTCCCTCCACAGATTTTCTATGGGATTAAGGTCTGGAGACTGGCTATGCCACTCCAGGACCTTAATGTGCTTCTTCTTGAGCCACTCCTTTGTTGCCTTGGCCATGTGTTTTGGGTCATTGTCATACTGGAATACCCATCCACGACCCATTTTCAATGCCCTGGCTGAGGGAAGGAGGTTCTCACCCAATATTTGACAGTACATGGCCCCGTCAAATGATGCGGTGAAGTTGGCCTGTCCCGTTAGCAGAAAAACACCCCCAAAGCATAATGTTTCCACCTCCATGTTTGATGGTGGAGATGGTGTTCTTGGGGTCATAGGCAGCATTCCTCCTCCTCCAAACACGGCGAGTTGAGTTGATGTCAAAGAGCTCCATTTTGGTCTCATCTGACCACAACACTTTCACCAGTTGTCCTCTGAGTCATTCAGATGTTCATTGGCAAACTTCAGACGGGCATGTATATGTATTCTTGAGCAGGGGGACCTTGCGGGCGCTGCAGGATTTCAGTCCTTCACGGTGTAGTGTGTTGACAATTGTTTTCTTGGTGACTATGGTCCCAGCTGCCTTGAGATCATTGACAAGATCCTCCCGTGTAGTTCTGGGCTGATTCCTCACCGTTCTCATGATCATTGCAACTCCACGAGGTGAGATCTTGTATTGAGCCCCAGGCCGAGGGATATTGACAGTTCTTTTGTGTTTCTTCCATTTGCGAATAATCGCACCAAATGTTCTCACCTTCTCACCAAGCTGCTTGGCGATGGTCTTGTAGCCCATTCCAGCCTTGTGTTGGTCTACAATCTTGTCCCTGACATCCTTGGAGAGCTCTTTGGTCTTGGCCATGGTGGAGAGTTTTGAATCTGATTAATTGATTGCTTCTGTGGACAGGTGTCTTTTATACAGGTAACAAACTGAGATTAGGAGCACTCCCTTTAAGAGTGTGCTCCTAATCTCAGCTTGTTACCTGTATAAAAGACACCTGGGAGCCAGAAATCTTTCTGATTGAGAGGCGGGTCAAATACTTATTTCCCTCATTAAAATGCAAATCAATTTATAACATTTTTGACATGCGTTTTTCTGGATTTTTTAGTTGTTATTCTGTCTCTCACTGTTCAAATAAACCTACCATTAAAATTATAGACTGATCCTTTCTTTGTCAGTGGGCAAACGTACAAAATCAGCAGGGGATCAAATACTTTTTTCCCCCCACTGTAAAAGGCTTTTTCGGCTGTTCCCATAGGATAACCCTTTTCACCCTAAAGAGTCCTACCTGGAACTAAAAAGGGTTCTCCTATGGAGACAGTCATTTTGGAACACTTTCTTTCCTCTGAGTGCAGAGCCAGAGCTTGAAGATTGATAATGACATGATAATACAGTGTCCCTCCATGGCTTCATCTCAGCCTGGACCTATATTTACAAAGTGTCTCAGAGTAAGTGTGCTGATCTAGGATCAGGTCTCCCGTCCTTATAATCTAATTCAGTCTGGTCGACAATACAAAACTGATCCTAAATCAGCACTGCTACTACGAGACGCTTTGTAAACAGAGGCTCTGATCTCTGAACAACAACCAGCAGGGATTTTTTTTTTTTATTGAAGCGGGGAGTCATGCTGAGACCACATGAACACATCTGCATGAACACATCAACAAACATCAATTACACTATACATATCTATATACACAATTACATAGAAAGCAAACACAAAACACGCAAAGCAAAACACAATCATATGAAACAAGCACATTGTTCAGATTGAAACAAACACATTGTCCCTCTAACATCTGCCTGAATTGCACCAACTTCAAGGAATTCTGGGGATCATTCCACAGAAGGGGTAAAAAAACCTCAAAGCAGATTAACTCGGTGGAGATGGGAGTCCATGACTGGACATTTAAACGTCTGAAGGTGAACAATGAGGTAAGGTATGGTGGAAGTTTATGCAAGAGGGCGTTATAGACAAAAAGAGCGCCATGCATCGATCTACGAGACTTCAAGGAGCACACATTCTGATACATAATGAAATGACGTGTACTGAACCAATCGCCCGTAATAAAGCGCTATGATAAACTGCATTCAATGGCTTCAATAGAGCGGCAGATGCATTCATATAGGCAATATCGCCATAGTCATATAGATGACATCACCACAGTCAATAACCAGAATGAATGTTGACTGAATCAGTTGTTTTCTGTTATTTAATGAAAGACAAGACCTGTTCCTAAAGAAGTAGCCTATTTTAATTTCTAACTCATCAACATGCTTTTTGAAAGAAAGCTTTTTGTCAATCCAGATGCTGAGATATTTGTAAGCGGGGGAAACGATCAATGAGCGCACCAAAAAATGCTTAATGGGTGTGGATTGTCTGACCTCACCAGTTTGATCCACAGGTTAACCCTAAAGCCTTACACTTACACAGCTGGCGCCTTCAACCTGGAACCTCCATCTTCTGAGATAGGCTAACACATGGGTTGATTGGTACATAGCCTCTATTTCCAGGCTTCTATTTTGGCAAAGCTCGAAATGTTTACAGGGAAGGCAACAATATGACGGCTACGTGAGACTAATTTGATCGTGTCAAATTATACCTAGTGTTTGAAGTAATGAAAATCAATAGCCCTTGAGGGTGATATCAACAAAAGGAGTGAACCAATCGATGAAGTCCTGTCCGATATTCAATATAAAGTGTAAAAGGTCTGGGCCGAAACCCCATCGCGAAGTTGGATGCATAGTGACGTTCTCTTTCTTAACTATGTCTGGAGATAAATGTTATGAGGTAAAAACACCTTAGTAGGAGAAGCTCTTCTTCCAAATTCTCTCTCTCCCTCTTTTCCTCCACTCTCCCTACTTACCGCCACTCCCTCCCTCTTTCCTGCCCTCTCCCTCCTTTCCTACTCTTTCTCTGTCCTTTCCTCCCCTCACTCTCTCCTTTCCACTACTTTTCCCACATTTTTCGTGCCCTCGACATAGCCTATTCCCCCTCAGAAAACTACAAAGATTTGGCATGGGTCCTGATATTCTCAAAAGGTTCTACAGCTGCAACATCGAGAGCATCCTGACTGGTTGCATCACTGCCTGGTACGGTAATTGCTCAGCCTCCGACCACAAGGTACTACAGAGGGTAGTGCGTACAGCCCAGTACATCACTGGGGCAAAGATGCCTGTCATCCAGGACCTCTACACCAGGCGGTATCAGAGGAAGGCCCTGAAAATTGTCAACGACCCCAGCCACCCCAGCCACAGACTGTTCTCTCTGCTACCGCATAGCAAGCAGTACTGGAGTGCCAAGTCTAGGACAAAAAGGCTACTCAGCAGTTTTTACCCCCAAGCCATAAGACTCCTGAACAGGTAATCAAATGGCTACCCGGACTATCTGCATTGTGTGCCCCCCCCCCCCAACCCCTCGTTTTACGCTGCTGCTACTCTCCGTATATCATATATGCATAGTCACTTTAACTATACATTCATGTACATACTACCTCAAATTGCCCGACCAACCAGTGCTCCCACACATTGGCTAACCGGGCTATCTGCATTGTGTCCCGCCACCCGCCAACCCCTCTTTTACGCTACTGCTACTCTCTGTTCATCATATACGCATAGTCACTTTAACCATACCTACATCTACATACTACCTCAATCAGCCCGACTAACCTGTGTCTGTATGTAACCTCGCTACTGTTATTTTTCACTGTCTTTTTACTGTTGTTTTTATTTCTTTACTTACCTATTGTTCACCTAATACCTTTTTTTGCACTATTGGTTAAGTAAGGTCTACTACACCTGTTGTATTCTGCGCACGTGACAAATAAACGTTGATTTGATTTTCTCCACTCCCTCATTTCATACTCTCTCTCCCCCCTTTCGTCCTCTCTCTCCCTCCTTTCGTCCTCTCTCTCCCTCCTTTCCTCCTCTCTCCCTCCCTACTTTCCTACTCCCTACTTTCCTACTCCTTACTTTCCTACTCCCTACTTTCCTCTCTCTCTCCATCCTCCCACAGGCCGATCGAGCCTGGCTGAATGGCATCACAGTGGGGCCATAAAGTGTGCCACTCCTCTAATTGCATCAGCAGCGAAGGCGAGCCGAGCCTCTGGGCATCTGTTTCAACAACATGACACAGCCCAGGATGAGTTATGCTCCTCACAAAAACCATTGACAGAGGGGCAAAGGAGGTGCGGGGCGGGAGGTACACGGGAGAGTTGCAGGATGCATCTCATTGGCTTGTTATGGTATCACTACAAGAGCAGATACTGTTGATAACTGTTGGTGTAAATGACTGTCATCTAAGTTGACCTAATATCCTTAGGTCATTTGACTGTATTCCAATGCTGGGTCATATTCATCAGGGCACAACCGAAGCAAAACATTTCATAACATTGTTCAACGGAAAACGACCGTTTCATATTGGCCAAGTTCAGGTAGCACCTCCCCGTTTCTTTCGTGCCTAGTGAACACGACCCTGGTGTGACATAGAATGGAGGTGTAGTTTGAGTTGGTCTTCCTTAGTATCCACGTCCTCGCCTCACTCAGACAGACAGTCCCTCTAGTTATGTACGTCCCTTAAAGTGAGGTGTGCACACGGTGTCAGCGTGTCCGTGGTAGAGCTAATCACGACCTAACTGAGAGAAAGCACATCCAGCTTTCTAACGATCACACCTCTCTACCTGTCTCTGTGTCAGTCCATCTGTCTGCCCTCCTCTGTAGCTCACCTCCCTCCCATCTGTGTATCCCTGGCCCAGTGAAGGACTTTATCAGAGTTGATGTAAGCTAGACTCAGACTAGGATTTGCAGTGAATTGACATGGGATTTGGGGTTATAGATGAAACACACACGTGCATGCACATGCACGCACACACACACACACACGCACACGAACCCAAAGGTGCATAAACACACAGGCGCACACACCGCACCCACATACAAACACACACAGTCAAGGACATACCATAAACACACGTGCGCACACACTTACATATAAACACACACACATACCTGCCGGAGTGTCTGCAGCATCTCTGTGGCCTTGTCCTGTTTGCCTTGCTTGGCCATCAGCATCATCTCCTGGATCATGCCAATCCGGCGCTGGTAGGGCGGAGGGGTCCCTCCACGACTCAGCCGGTCCCCTGACCTCAACATGAAGGAGGTGAAGATGTCACCCCTCTCCTTGGTAGGGGTTCGTTTCCACCCGTGCTGTGGGCTGGGCCCAGCCTCTTGGCCCCCAACACCTTTGGTCTGTTTGGTGCCCATGTTTGGATGTTAGAATCTGCTGTAAGAAATGACTTGCTCCCCCAGGCAGTCAT
Source organism: Salmo trutta (assembly GCF_901001165.1). Classification (NCBI taxonomy): domain Eukaryota; kingdom Metazoa; phylum Chordata; class Actinopteri; order Salmoniformes; family Salmonidae; genus Salmo; species Salmo trutta. The sequence goes on along the minus strand of NC_042982.1, from coordinate 10,741,369 downwards.
GCAAGGCTGACTTGCATAAAAATATTTGATTTTGCACTAAAACATTAACCCCCCCATAAAGGGCTTAACCCCATAGGCCTACACTATTCAACCCGGGACACAACCCAAAACTTTTGTTCTGCAATTCACGGAACATAGTATATAAATAATTAAATGTTTTCCACAGAATTTTGTTAGGATACAAATGTCAGAGCTATGTGAAATATTCTCAGCTCTCACTGCGCAGAGTCCTTTAGCAAACGATGAAACAAATACTGCAAAAAAAGCCTCGGAAATAGCCGTTTTCTAGACCACGAAATAATTTTAACAAATTCACTGTTATAACAATCGGCTGGTAAAAGCCCCTCAAGTCGGGAAGAGCTCGGAGGATGCTTCCCGCAGCATGGCCGCAAATACGTGGAGCAGCAGTCCCGCAGATCGCCAGCAAACTCCGATCGGATGCACTCGCTCACAGTGCTATCCTGGAGACGACTTCATTTCTGTCCTTCACATATAAACGGCTATCCTCTGAAGGGCCGCTCCTAAATTGACGTGATTGTCAGTGTCACCTCTCCTCCCGTCCACATTGGAATCCTCTTCCCTTTTAATCAATAATTCCACGTATCCTGCGTCTGTGCAGAAAATGAAAAGGAAGCTAAACGAATGTGGTGGTGGCGATGGAGACAGGGCATGGTAATGTATACATCTTTATCTGCTCCGTTTGTTTATACACCTCTGCCTCTCCAAATAATTCACATGTGATGTCAACCTTTTCCTTGGCAAGAAATCGGATTCGTTGGTCCTATATTCTATGATTCGCTCTTCGAGGCATGTCCTGTTAGAACGGCCTCAGCAGTAGCCTGGGGTAGAGTCCGGGACCTGGTCGAGGGTGTCTCTTGTCTGGACTGAATTATAGGCTGCGCACTGTCGAAGGAGCGGACCAGAGCAGGCGCCGTAGGTACAGTGCGTGTGAGCGCTTCTCTCCTCAAGTCCTGGCACTGAGGGATGGGCTGGGCAGGCTGCTCCCCACTACAAATACGTCCTGCCAAGAGGATATTGCAGCTATAGCTAGGCCAACATCCATATCTTTGCCTTTTCTTCTGAACGGTGTCTGGGGATGGGCTAATGTAGAGGTACTCTAGTGCCTACAATAACCTATAATAATTAATAACACATTACTATGACATGGAAATACTTAGATAACATTATGACCTTGGCTTGTACATTAAGCACATTGCAAAGACGACTTAAGAGACTTTTACTCTCGTAATTGCAGACTTTCAAATGACAAATTTGCACTTCGGTCTGTTTACATGAAGTGCAAATCATTGTATTGCGTTATATTGACCTCTGGCGTTGGCTGCGTGGAATTACGTATTTATTTTAGGGCCATAGTATTGTTTTATAGAATTATAGTGCAGTATGAAACTATAGAATAGTATAGTAATTTCTCTAAATATGTAAGTAGCCTATTTCTCAGATTTAAAATGAATAGAAATCCCTGCAGCTGATAGGCTTACTACTCACTGTCATCAGTTAGATTTGAAATGGGAGTCAAAATTATATTCAGTACGCCATCAAATAACATTTCATGTTCAATAATAAAAAAAGGACCTCACAATCATATGATTTCAAGATGCGCAAGAACCAAATCACAGCTCAGATACAACAGGAAAGATGGGGGCATCTTTGTAGGGGTTTTGGTCCAGCAGTGTGCCTCAGTGATGATAACTGTTCAGCATAATCTTATATTTGCCATTTGTATACTCCAACCTTCCCTTGGAAGAAACTACACTTATAGCAACAGTATATGCTATGTCAGCTGAGCTAGTGGCCCTATTCAAATGCATTAGAAACTATTATATTCATTTTCAGTGTCGGCTCATGATGGCTTCAAAAACTCAAATCTGAGTGATTGCCTGTGGTTACCATGGAACTGGTTCTTTCAGTTATGAGGCTTCTAGATGACCAGCAAGACAGGGAGGGGGTGTCCTTTTATGCTGAGTGCACACAGATCCATTTCTCAGCTGCAGCATCAGCCAAAATGCCCCACTCTCCTGCAAGGATAGACCATCGTTTAACCAAACTCGGTCCAAGGAGTGCACATTTTTGGTTTTTGCCTTCACACTACACGGCTGATTCAAATTCTCAAAGCTTGATGATCCATTGACTCTGACTAGGGCAAAAACAAACTAAAACGTGCACCACTTGGGGTCGATGACTGTTTGAAAATCCCTGGGGTAGACGAACACTGTCCATTTGCTAATCAATACAGTAAATACCTGACCATTCCTTTAAAATGTACATTTATTTTTCTTTACAACTTTGTCACAGAACATCATTCAACCACTACACAGTCATTTCAACCCACAGAACTATCTCAAAGGGCTGGATACTACAGACTACAACAGCATAGCAGCCAGTCAGTCTCACAGACACCTCCCTCACCAACACACCACGGCCAAATCACAACAATATGAAACGTTCAGATATAAATACATTGTGTGGAACAGACATGATTCTCCGTCATGTAGAATGAGTTACCATGTCTGCTCTATGCATGATATCCCTACCTGAAACAGAACGCCGGCCCTCATGTCAGACAAACCTACAGTTGGTAACATCAATGGGGGGTCACTACGACATCCGTAGCTCACCGACTCCTGTATTCACTTCCTTGTTCCGTTCAATGGCGGCAACCTATTCCCTATATAGTGCACTTTATAGGGAATAGGGTGCCATTTGAGACATAACCAAGGTTCTCTTTCCCTTTTCTAAATGTTTCACCACAGGCCTCATCAGGGAGGCTCAAAGTGACAGACAAGCCAAACAGGCACAACAGAGTAATTTGCATAATACTATAGATCAGAGAGCAACATGAGGTCTAGACTGGACTGACCTAGGTCTCTTAAAGAGTAGGGCTCCTATTGGACACGTTCTATCTGGCTTCAGTAAAGTCCTTTCAATGGTTTCCCCACCAGGTCCGCTGATTTTAACTATTTAGAAACACCAATAAAATACACCAAGGGAGCCTGGCTTTAGACGTCTACCTCTGGGTCAAGCGACTATGGCTGAGAGAAACAATTGGAATCATTTATTCCCACTCCTCATAATAATAAATGCAAATACCATCAGTGCTCACCGAGCCATTCTGCCTTTGCAGAACGATCTCAGGCAACAACCTCTGTGACCGATCGCTCGTCCTTCTCCTTCCCACTAAAAAGCAAAAGTTCTCATTAGCTACAAGTGTTGGGAGGACATTTTTTAATCCCTTTTCATTGAACATCGCATTTCAATGTGCTCAAATAAATACGTTTCTTAAAATGTCAACGAGGAAAAAGTAGCAGAGGAAGGGTTGATCCGTTCCTAAGGATGGCTTGGCTGTTGGACTGCGCTGAGGGACGTGGCCCTGCTGCTGCGTTGCCTCAGAAGGTGTAGCCAGCAGGGGGAGCCTTGTCGTCCTTGTTGCTCTCCAGGGAGAACGGGGGGATGCGCACATCAAAGTGGGAGCCGTCCGTCCTCTCGATGCGGAACGTCCCCCTGCACACAGAGCATCAGAATCTTGACCATCACACCTCTGCACTAAATGTAAGAAAGGTTGTTATTTCTTTTTGACGTCGGGAAAGCTTTGAGTTACTCTTGCGTTTAAGCTTTTTTACTTGCCTGTAAATCTGTGCAAGATTCACTCAAACGTCAATCAGTATTTCCTGTTTCCCCAGCTTATTTTTTTACCACAAGGACCAGGTACAAATAGAAAAAACGGTTTAATAAGTCATTCTTAGACCAGGACATCCATGAACCGGCATTACTGGTACAGCGGTGTGTGCTGCTTCTATCGCCTACAGTAAGACGTTTACCACAGCAATACTCGTGTTAATAATGCAGTTCTTTTGTCATGTTACTGTGTGTAGAAGCCAAGGGTAAGCTGGGAAGAACGTACCACATGTGTCCACTGGGTGCTTGAAGGGAAACATGGCTGCTGTACTGGAAGGCTGGCTGCTCTTTGGACAACACTGGTTCCTGGGGACAAAAACCATTGGTTATGGCCTCTACTCAGTCGTGGAGGTAACATACTGTATGAGTGGCTGTGTCAAATACATGCTTCCTCTGTCCTTGTTCCCCCTCGAAGCTCATTGGAGGAGGTCACCCGAAAGGAGGGACCTTAGATCCTCTCATCCAATTGGCTTGGAGAGGAATTGAGGAAACAAGGACAGAGGAAGTAAGTATTTTGCCAGCTAGTAAAGTTCAGACACAACCATTGAGCGTTTGTAATTCCATAGTGTGGAGGCGGTTGTACTACCGACCCGGCCTACGACCCCCCGTCCCCGGACCGTCTCCAGGGTGCCTGATAGGCTGAAGATCCTCCAGTGTCTCTCCCTCAGTTGCACCACCTCACTGCCCATGTTCTCCAGGCGGATGCAGTACCGCCACTGTGAGAGACACACATTTTGGTGAATTTGGTACACATTATGTCGCCGTTCTTACGGTCTACATTTGTACCCTTGACTGGATATACGAGGCCTACATCATACACTGGTTAAAAGTTCAAATTATTTGTCCTTTTTCAGGGAATTGTAAAAATTAACTTACCCAATACACATGAGAATTTTGAGCATCCTGAGAAAGAAAACAGTATTTATTCTTTGTGCGCAGGTAGATTCAAGACCATCATAAGAATCACACAACAGAGTGGGAGGACTCAGGGACGAGCAGAACATTATTGAAAGAGCTCATAGTACCGTATATACTATTTATTTGATAGGAACTGACATAACTAAAACACTGTGGCTTTCTCTCAATGTCTTAACCTGTCCTCCCCTTCATCTGCACTGATAGAAAAAGACTCGAGGTGAAAACAACATGGTGGAAGCTACTCATTACACTGGCTTTCACCAGGTCAGTTTTTTCAGGTCAGTGCAATAAAAAGAAGTGGCAATGAGAGGACCGATTTTTTTGTTGAGAAAGAGCCTCACAGTCCCAACAGCGACATGGTCCTTACCCTCATGCCCATGTAGAAGGGGATGACGGTGACCCGGATGTTCTCCGTCGTCTCTCTGTGCACGTCGGACAGCTCCAGCCAGGGATGGTTCTTCTCCTGCCACGCCTTCAGAGTGTCCCTCGCACTGAACGGGGGAGCGGGGGTGGCTGGACACACAGGACACTCGGTTTACACAGTCGTATACACACACACTTGTGAATGCTCACAAAATAACTGGATATATTGTATACTAGAAATATTGATATACAGTACCTGTGAATGTAAAAATGAAATATTAATCATTTTGAACACTATAGTACTACTGAATGTTTTTTTTAAACTGAAAAATGGTATACTTCATAGAAGTTAATTTGTGAATATTCCCAAAAATAACTGGAAATGTACACCGAGTTCAGAAAACATTAAGGACTCCTGCTCTTTCCATGACAGACTGTTACGGATACAAGTGTGTATCCTGTGTTTCTTTTCTCCTTCTCCTCCTCACAGGTGACAATCATCACTCCCCAATCAGTCATCAACCAGTCCCCAATCAGAAGACACCTGCTCCCCTTTCCTCACCCAATCACAGCCCCTTTCCCTTGGTTTAAAAACCCAGTCAGTTGTTTTCTCCCCAGCTCATTATCTCGCAAGCTCATTCTCAATCTGAGATCAATCTTTGTGTTCATTCTCTCAATCTTGCTCTGTGTGTCCCTCTCTCTATTTCTGTATTGATCTCTCTTTTGGTTTGCAACCACATGTCACTCTGTCCATCCCACCTGTGAGTATTGTTTTTGTTAAAGTGTTGACTGTTTGTTTGTTGGTGAGAAAAGGGGGTACCAAGACAAGTCGCCCATGGGCCTACATTACCCGTAGGAATACTTTGTCTAAGTACCCTAGTTAGAACTTGGCGGACCACCCACTGTATTTTTGGTTAGTTAGCTAGCTGTTGTGGAAATAGGCTAGTCTAGCTTAGGGGTGTTTTTGGATTATTGTTTCTTTGCTTGGGTCCAGCTCAGCCCCTTTTCTCACACCCCATTACCGTGTGTTTACAAATAAACCTTTAGTGTTTGACGGTAGATTTCAGTTGTCTGTGGTTATTGGTTCTCACTGTTACTTGTCACGATTATAATTTGCATGATTTATGTTACGGTCTCGTTGCCATTCCCCCCTAGACTGCAGGGCCAAGGGGGTTCGTAACACAGACTGAACAGGTGAATCCAGGTGAAAGCTATGATCCCTTATTGATGTCACTTATCCACTTCAATCAGTGTAGATGAAGGGGGTGAGACCGGTTAAAGGATTTTTAAACAGACATGGATTGTGTATGTGTGTCATTCAGGGGGAGAATGGGCAAGACAAAATATTGAAGTGCCTTTGATCGAGGGATGGTAGTAGGTGCCAGGAGCACCGGTGTGTGTCAAGAACAGCAACGCTGCTGGGTTTTTCACACTCAACAGTTTCCAGTGTGTATCAAGAATGGTCCACCACCCAAAGGACATCCAGCCAACTTCACACAACTGTGGGAAGCATTAGGGTCAACATGGGCCAGCATCCCAGTGGAACGCTTTCGTCACCTTGTAGAGTCCCTGCCCCGGCAAATAGGGACGGTTCTGAAGGCAAAGGGGGGGGAGGGTGCAGCTCAATATTAGGAAAGTGTTAATGTTTTGTACTCTGTTTATACTACGCTGTACAATGAGTGGCTGGCCCTTACTTTTGTCAGGGTTGAACATGAGGAAGCGCTCAAACAGCTCGTGCTGGATGGGGACCTGCTCTGTGGAGTTGTAGGGCAGAATGTCTTCATGACTCACATAGTCCAGACCTGAAACACACACAATGACAGCCAGGCAGAATGGCAGTCAGGAGGGAGGCTGGCAAGGACAGAAGTAGTACAAGGAAGTAACTAGGGTAGTAATGCAAAATCACGTGGAAGCCAAAATTATACACACACACGACAGTGCCATTTGCGTATCAGAACTCAAAGCATTTTTGTGGGATTGAAAAAAACAACTCTGCTAGCCAATTGTCCTGTTTGAAACTGAATCAAAACATGTAGCCATTTACTACCCAGGAAGCAGCAGATCATGTGTCGTTTACCTGGGATGGCATAGAGGGCTCTGCTGTCGTCATGGTTTGCCAGGAACGTCACCGCTTCTGTCTGAGACCTCTGAGACTGTCAACACAACAGGAGAAACATCTAGAAGACTGGCAGATGTCATCATTTAGGCCTAGTCAGTATGTACAGTACGAACATTGCATTGGTAGTGTTCAGCGGAAACGTACTATGTGAGGGCAGTCCCGCGTGTCGATGAGGACCTGGTAGTAGGTATGAGTTCTCCCCTTCACCTCCTTTGACCCGTGAGAACCAGGAGGCTCTGGCTTGCTGAGGGACAGAGCACAGGTGTTAATAAGACAAATGACCCATTCAAAATCAACAGAACACACATCAATAAAATAACTCCTGGCCCGACCGCTGGGAGATGCGATACGCACCTGTCAGACATGGGAGGAATGATATCCCGGTCATAGATACGGGCGTGCCAGGGGAACAACACTATCCCTCTGTAGCCAAACACACTATGAAGGAAGAGCTGAGGAGAGAACATGGAGAAACATAGACTTGAGGTTGGAAAGAACTTTGTGACAAGGGCATTACAGTATACATACACCGGACCACATAAACCTAGGACTATTGTCCATTCACCGAGGACTGGTTTCCCCAGACAAACATTATGACTAGTCCCGAAATAAAAAGCAAACGCAATGACAAATCTTTTTTTAGTCCAGAATTAAGCATAATCTGTGTCTGGGAATCAAGCCGGCCTCTAATGTTTAGGCCTATGACAGTGAGGCAAAAGATGATTATGAGGGGGGGGAAGGCCAGGACCAATAGTTCTGGTCTGGGTGGGTAAACTCTCTTACCTGGCCCGTTTCATATTTGCCGTGCTGCTTCAGCGCCTCAAACACTCCCACCGTCTCCAGAACCTTCCCCTCTGGCCTGTTCCTGCCAAACACAGGCCACACTGACAAACTGGAGCAAAATCACCTCACGCTAGAGGTGTTCACAGGTCCACCCGAACACCTGAGACCCGACCCAGACCCTATTTGCTAACCAGAAGAGCAGCTTGGCTGATAAACATATTTTTTTGTCACTCTGGTCCAAATCAAGTCTGGTGTTATTGACTGTATGTTTGTTTATTCCATGTGTAACTCTTGTTTGTGTCGCACTGTTTTGCTTCATCTTGGCCAGATCGCAGTTGTAAATGAGAACTTGTTCTCAACTGGCCTACCTGGTTAAATAAAAAGGTGAAATAAAATAAATAAAAAGTTAGGGTAGGTCTGGTTGTCGTCGGGTCCAGTCGGGTTTGGGTCTGACTGTTCCCCTTTATTATTTCATTTAAATGATCAGGTCCAGGTCTGATTGTCCTTGGGTCCAACTTTATGGAGCCAAGAAGACCTGTACATCACACTGTAGAACTACATTAGTCTCACATAGCCAAGTGTTGGAGCAGCTTGGAAATGGAACCTAGTACACACAAACCACAACATGAGCACTGAGATGACAGGAACACAGGTCACCTCCTAGTCAACCCCTTGGACTAAAGCTTCATCTCAATCACAAATCAGACAAGATTGAATAAAACACCTCGATTTATCAAAGTTCAAACAAACAAATACCAAGTCTAATCTCATCATTCCCTTTGACTCTTCAATGAATTATAATTGTGAACAACAGCTGGTTGTGTTCCAAGTCCCTCATTCATTTATGGATCTATTCTTCAAAACATGGGGGGGAAACATCCATATTATTATCAGATGATATGGAGGTGGAAGAGCTCAGCCCGAAGGCTGGTATGTTCATCAGCTGCGTTGGCGATTACTGGCAGAGGTTGTCCCTTGGATTATTATACTGGTCACTGACAAGAAAGCACAACCAGGCTGGAGAAATGCCAAAACAAATACATTGTTCAAAATGGAGGGTTAGATCGTTAACATGTTTCCTCATTTCATGGAGATTTCATCATAACAGAAATAAGTTCTCATTCAGGGAGAAGAGGTGAGAACAGGACAGTAATATCTTACATAAGGGTTACATAAACTAAAGTCAGAATTACAAGCTGGTGCTGGATCGGCCTTCCAATTGCTAACCTTCTGGTCTCCATGTCGACGCAAGCCCTCCACCTTTACTCCCTTGGCATGAGGGGCGCAAAGGAAATTGGACCCATTTACTCTGTGCTGGCTCAAGCCAACCTGCTCTCTTATGCAATCAACTGCAGATAGGCCCAAAGCTCTCTGAGTGGAAGAACGTAGACAAAAAGTGAACTAGCTAATATAGGCCAGATATATGTTGCCAACTTCCTACTACTGTTCCAATGTCAGTTTTTCTAGATAAGTGGCTTAGTGTACATGTAGGTCTACACTCGAGGTCTTCACGGGTCCACCCGGATACCTGACACCCGAGTGGACCTGGGTCTGAAATTCTAACTTTTCGCTTGGGTCAGATCCTGTTTGATTGTCATCGGGTCTCTGGAACTACAGCTGATAGACCCAAGTGGACCCGACCACAGCTCTGTATAGCCCATAGCATATGTATTTTATGCTAATAAAGTGCATTTATTGACTTACAGAAGGCCTAGCCAACATATAGATCTATTCGTTAACCAGAAGAGCAGCTAGGCTGATAAACTAAATGTTGTCACTTGGGTCTGGTCCTAGATCCAGACCCATTAGGATACGGGTTGATTCGGGTTTGGGTCTGATTGTTCTTTTTGGACCCGAGAACAATTCTATAACACTCCAACTTTGAACTCAGTCTGAAAACAACCATGATTGCAGCTAAGGCTGACCCCATTTAGTAGACTGGTTGATTGTTCAGTCGATAGGCTGTTGGTCGACCGAGATTTCTTTAGTCGAGGAGTAGCAAAGAGGGAAAAAAAGTGTGTACAAGACAACTCCGATTCGCATCGGTCTGCGTGGAATACTCATTGTTGAGGCCGTGGGAATGGCACAATCCATCTCTAAGATGTGCCTGGGAAATTGTATATGGTTATATTACGAAAGAACAATGGTGCAAATCATATTTTATAACAAATGCGCTTTCTCCTGCATTGGATAGCGGTCACTGTCCGTGGTTGGTAAATGATCCATATCCATCTACAGAAATAAGACTGATCCTGTTTCTGTTGCCTGTTTAATAGCCTACTGATTCCGTAAGTGCCAAGGCTCAGGCAACCACAAGTCAGATAAACAATTTCACAAATTTGGCAGTTTCTCTTTACTGTGCTGTAATAAACGCCTTACACTTTCAGCCTCTCTGGTCTAATTTATTTAGCCTCTCTGGTATAATTTATTTAGTGTTGTTTACACTTACAAATTATATTCATAATAATAACCCCCCCTTTTCTTGATCTCCTTATTGTTATTAATTATGATCATGTCATTATCATTAGTAAGCTTAGTATAGCAGCCTTGTATAACCACCATTGAGCTGTAGCCCTAAGAGCACATCCTGTTTTAGTTTTAATACCATAACTTACAACACTCTACCATAACTTTCAATACTTCTATAGGCTACAGTAGCGTAATCAAAAATGGGACAAGTCTCTGAATGTCCATGAGTGGTCCGGCCCAGCCAGAGCCAGGACTGGAACCCAATCAAACATATCTGGAGAGACATGAAAATAGCTGTGCAGCAACACTCCCCATCCAACCTGACAGAGCTTGAGAGAATCTGCAGAGAAGGATGAGAGAAACTCTGCAAATACAGGTGTGCCAAGCTTGTAGCGTCATACCCAAGAAGACTCAAGACTGTAATCGCAGAAAATGGTGCATCAACAAAGTACTGAGTAAAGGGTTTGAATACTTATGTAAATGTGATTTCATTTCTTATATACATACACACACATTTGCAACAAACAAATGTTAAACTGTTTTTGCTTTGTCATTATGGGGTTGTGTCCAGATTGACGGGGGAAAGAAACAATTTAATACATTTTAGAATAAGTCTGTAACGTAACAAAATGTGGAAAAAGGGAAGGGGTCTGAATACTTTCAGAATGCACTGTGTGTGTGTGTGTGTGTGATATATATATATATATATATATATATGAGTGAGCGAGTGAGTGAGTGCATGTGTGCTAAGGTGCAGAGAATCAGAGCAGGTGGTCAGTCCAGTTCAAGTGTTCAGCTGTCTGATGGCTTGTAGATAGAAACTGTCTCGGAGTCTAATTATGAATACTGAAAATATGCACAGCTCTGCTTACATGTTAAGTTCTATAAGCTGCGTGTGTTATTAAGCGCAACAAAGTGCCAACATATGACACTGTTTGATATGACAGAGTTTGATATGTAAGTTGGGATATACTCAAAACAAATTGATTTGTCTGACAACAGGAGCTTGTGCAATGTGACAATCATTGTTGCTCTAGGCAACATATCTGCCAATCATATATTATAGCTAGGCACTTTCCTGTAAGTTCAGTTGTGCAAGTTTCTATCCAAGCTGACTTCTTGCCAAGTGTTGCGCAATCATGGTTAACTTAAATCAGAGCATTCATTTTCCTACATTAGCTAGCGAGATTACACACACACACAACCAGTCAAAAGTTGACACACCTACTCATTGAAAGATCTTTATTTTTACAATTTTCAACGTTGTAGAATAGTGAAGACATAAAAACTATGAAATAACACATGTTATCATGTAGTAAGCAAAAAAAATTTTTTAAACAAATCAAAATATTTTATATTTGCGATTCTTCAAAGTAGCCACCTTTTGCCTTGATGACAGCTTTGCACACACTTGGCATTCTCTCAACCAGCTTCATGAGGTAGTCACCTGGCATGCATTTAATTTAAAAAGTTCATTTTTGAAATGTATTTCCTTAATGCGTTTGAGCCAATCAGTTGTGTTGTGACAAGGTAGGGGTGCTATACAGAAGCTAGCCCTATTTGGTAAAAGACCAAGTCCATATTATGGCAAGAACATTAAGGTCAGCCAATCTGAAAATGTAAACAACTTTGAACATTTCTTCAAGTGCAGTCACAAAAACCATCCAGTGCTTTGATGAAACTGGCTCTCATGAGGATCGCCACAGGAAAGGAAGACCCAGTGTTACCTCTGCAGAGGATAAGTTCATTAGAGTTACCAGCCTCAAAAATTGCAGCTCAAATAAATGCTTCAGAGTTCAAGTAACAGACATCTCAAAAGCAACTGTTCAGAGGAGACTGCATGAATCAGGCCTTCATGGTCAAATTGCTGCAAACAAACCACTACTAAAAGGACACCAATGAGAAGAAGAGACTTGCTTGGGCCAAGAAACATGAACAATGGACATTAGATCGGTGGAAAACTGTCCTTTGATCTGATGAGTCCAAATTTCACATTTTTGGTTCCAACCACCGTGTCTTTGTGAGACATAGAGTAGGTGAATGGATGATCTCCGCATGTGTGGTTCCCACCATGAAGCATGGAGGTGGTGGTGTGATGGTGCTTTGCTAGTGACACTGTCTGATTTATTTAGAATTCAAGTCACACTTAACCAGCATGGCTACCACAGCATTCTGCACCAATACGGCATCCTATCTGGTTTGCGCTTAGTGGGACTATAATCTGTTTTTCAACACAACAATGACCCAACACACATCCAGACTGTGTAAGGGCTATTTGACCAAGAAGGAGAGTGATGGAGTGCTGCATCAGAATACCTGGCCTCCACAATCACTCCTTCAAGACTGTTGGAGAAGCATTCCAGGTGAAGCTGATTGAGATAATGCCAAGTGTGCAATGCTGTCATCAAGGCAAAGGGTGGCTACTTTGTAGAATCCCAAATATAAAATATATATTTGGATTGGTTTAACGTGTTTTTTGGCTACTAATGATTCCATATGTATTATTTCATAGTTGATGTCTTCACTATTATTCTACAATGTACAAAATAGTAATAACCCTTGAATGAGAAGGTGTCCAAACTTTTGACTGGTACTATATGAGAGAGAACTGAAGTGCATTGCTTGAACGCTCAGCCAGGTGGCTATAGCTAGTTAACTAGCTGTCAATCTTATAGTTAGCGACGGCAACTAAAGTAGTGGAGGCATGGCAGCATCAATGATGCAGCATTCAAGACAGTGGACAAACTTGCTAAATTACATTAGCTAGCTAGCTAGGACACATTAGCTTAGAAGGTACCCCTTACCGTGACGACATGAACCTCGTCTGCTGAATGTTGGGCAATCCACATGCTAAACACGGTAACCGGGGTCTCTTCACCTCAAGTCCACTACTCCCTTCAATAACACCCAATATTCTATGTGTGTGTTTCTTGTTGTATTTACTGACAACAGTCAGAAAGCCTCGTCGTATTGCACAAGCAGCCATCTTTCCTACTTCTGCACATGCACGCCGAGGCTCACGTGTATAAAAGCGTGCGAATTTCAAAGTTGATTTAAAGGTACAATGCAGACGTTTTTATCTCAATATCAACTCATTTCTGGGTAACAAAGTGCCTTACTATCAAAGAGAAATTTCTCAAGCAAGAATTTAACTTGCTTGAGGACTGTCTAGGGGTGTTCTTAGAGTGGAGTGGAAAACTGAAAACTAGCTGTTTTTGGCAAAGAGGTTTGGAAATCTCTCTCTTGTTGGTCTATTAAAGAATTTACTGCCAAAACTCCATCCCACCGCAACAGCCCACCACTAAAAGGGCATTATCATAATTGTTCACAATTTCACATTATTATGCCAACCTTACAGTGTGGAAATATAAATATAAAACACAAGAATATCAACTTTTTGACTGCACTGGGCCTTTAAAAAGTTTAATTTTAGCATTGGCACCCGATTTGGGATGGAGGTTTAGGCCGCCACGTTACGTCACATAGCGATCTGATTATAATGGACCAATAATCGTTAATCTTGTATTTGCCTATTAATTTAATATTTGCATATGTACCCTCCTACTCTAGAATGAGAGAGGGGCTTCTTCTGTCAAAAACACCTCTTGTCCTAAGCTACTAACGTTAGCTGGCTAACAGTGTGGATATAAAAAATAATGACAGATATTTTGGTTATTCATATTTTCATCATGGACACCATGCAAAGTGAAGCTACAGCTTTCAATAATGTGTTGCCTTGAATTCACCTGGTGCCATCGACGACACAGAGCTCAGTCAAGAAAGTCAGAAAAAAAAGTTAATGCCGAGTGAGAATGATAGTTTAACTTCCAGTCTTTTGCTGTGAATCATTCATTCATACACAGGTAAAAAGACTAACGTTATATTCCACTGCACCTATCCGCTGTATGTGACAATTTTTTGTTGTTGCTACATTTGCATACATTTTTTGTTCAACTGTATCAAGTTGTTTGCTTTGCTAGCTTTAACGAACATCGTTAGACTCCAGCCACCCAAGCCATAGACTGTTCTCTCTGCTTCCGCACGGCAAGCGGTACCGGTGCATCAAGTCTGACAACAACAGGCTCCTGAACAGCTTCCATCCCCAAGCCATAATACTGCTAAATGGCGAACAAAATGGCTACACAGACCATATGAGTTGACCCTTGTATAAAAAAATATATTAAAAAAAAACACTTTCTATGCACACTCACAGGACACTGACACTCCAACACACACATTTATATTGACTCTATACTCACACACAATCTCCATTTACGCTGCTGCTACTGTTTATCATACACCATGCCTAGTCACCTTACCCCTATACATATCTACCTCTATCACTCCAGTCTCCCTGCACATTGTAAATATGGTATAGGAACTGACCCTGTATCATAGCTTCTTACTTTCTCATGTTCATCTTATTTATATTTGTCGTGTTTTTGTCCTACCTTATGTTATTGTAGTCCTACGTTGATATTGAATACTGCATTGTTGGGTTTAGAACTGGCAAGAAAAACATTTCACTGTACTTGTGCACGTGACTTTAAAACTTTAAACTTTTTGTTCACCCTCGTTGATTCAGATGGAACAGAGGCAGCTTTATAGTTACTCAGCCATCTGCATATTATTGGTTAGTTAGCTAGCTGACAGGCAGCTGCATACTATACTGGTTTTCACTAGATAGCACAAACATAGTCAAAATTGACTATAAGAATTCATGAAAACTTAAAATGAATTTAAGGTTAGGTTTAAAATCACATTTTAATAAGAACATTTGAAGAAATAGGCAGGGGTTATAGCTGTGGTAATTAGTGACGACCCTGCATATTAGCTAGTTAGCCTTACGTTAGCTGGGTTAATGTTGATTGCTCATCCGTTTGCTACCATCATCTTTGTCATTATTCTCAATGTTTCATAATCAATGTGGTTCGACTGCTAATCGAAACATATACGTCAGTGGTACACACTGGCTGTTATTATTGTAGCTATCTAAATTGGCTACACAGTACGTATAGCTAGGTCGTTGTTTGTACATTCAACTACGTACGATACGTCGTAACACGGAACAAAGTAAAGATTGCGCCAGAAGTGGTCTGTTTTTTCAGCTTTTCTCAAATACTATTTGTCTATTGTCTTGTCAATCAATGTTTGATGCTAACAGATTAGTTGTAGGCCCATTCGTTTTCATTGCAGCCCTGTTTGAACGCATAGTTACGCTAACGTCGTATTCACGATACTAAGTGAGTCAACTCGCATCCAGCTACAGTAGCTGGTAATTCTGAAGTTAAATGTTGTTTTTTAATCTAGCTAGTTATCTTGTGTCTGCATTGCTAGTGCTTGGTTTGACTGAAAGCAAGCAGGTTAACAAGATACAGAATGTTTTGTTGATGCTGAGAATGGAATGTATATGTTTTTAAATAACATTTTAAGAATGTTCACGGAACTTAACCAAAGTTTTCTTAACAGTCTGAGGACAGAATGTATGTTTTTAAATAACATTCTTAGAAAGTACCACCCTGCATCCCACAGCTGGCTTGCCTCTGAAACTAAGCAGGGTTAGTCCCTGGATGGGAGACCAGATGCTGTTGGAGTGCCAATAGGAGGCCCTCTTTCCTCCTGGTCTAAAATAAAAAAATATCCCAATGACCCAGGGCAGTGATTGGGGACATTGCTCTGTGTAGAGTCCCGTCTTTTTTCCGATGGAAGGTTAAACGAGTATCCTGACTCTCTGTGGACTCTAGTAGTGTTAACCCCGGTGTCCTGGCTAAATTCCCAATTTGGCCCTCATACCATCATGGCCACCTAATCATCCCAAGCATCCAATTGGCTCATTCATCCCCCTGTAACTATTCCCTAGGTTGTTGCTGAAAATGAGAATGTGTTCTCAGTTATCTTACCTGGTAAAATAAATAAATGCAATGTACAGTAGTAGAAATAATAGAATGAGCAATGTTAAGTATACAGTTTTCAAATACGCAGTACAAAACACCATGGCAAATTGGATAGAATTGCAGGAAGTTAGTTTCCGGACCACAATCCGTAATAAAAATATATACTGTGCCTTCGGAAAGTATTCAGACCCCTTGATTTTTTCCTCACCAATCTACACACAATACCCCATAATGACAAGGCAAAAGTTATATTTTTTCAAATTTATAAAAAATAAAATAATGAAATATTTCCCTCATTAAAATGCAAACCAATTTATAACATTTTTAACATGCGTTTTTCTGGGTTTTGTTGTTGTTATTCTGTCTCTCACTGTTCAAATAAACCTACCATTAAAATTATAGACTGATCATTTCTTTGTAAGTGGGCAAACGTACAAAATCAGCAGGGGATCAAATACTTTTTTCCCCCACTGTACCTAATACACACAAATCTAAAGGGATGTAATAAGAATATGTACATATAAATCTATGGATGACCGAGTGGCATAGACAAGATGCCACCACCATGCTTCACCGTAGGAATGGTGCCAGGTTTCCTCCAGATGTGACGCTTGGCATTCAGGCCAAAGAGTTCAATCTTGGTTACATCACACCAGAGAATCTTGTTTCTCATGGTCTGAGAGTCCTTTAGGTGCCATTTGGCAAACTCCAAGCAGGCTGTCGTGCTTTTTACTGAGGAGTGGCTTCCGTTTGCCTGCTCTACCATAAAGTCCTGATTGGTGGAGTGCTGCAGAGATGGTTGTCCTTCTGGAAGGTTCTCCCATCTCCACAGAGGAACTCTAGAGCTCTGTCAGATGACCATCGGGTTCTTGGTCACCTCCCTGACCAAGGTACTTCTCCCCAGAATGCTCAGTTTGGCCAGGCGGCCAGCTCTAGGAAGAGTCTTGGTGCTTCCAAATTTATTCCATTTAAGAATGATGGAGGCCACTGTGTTCTTGGGGACCTTCAATGCTGCAGACACTTTTTGGTACCCTTCCCCAGATCTGTGCCTCGACACAATCCTGTCTCTGAGCTCTACGGACAATTCCTTCGACCTCATGGCTTGGTTTTTACTCTGACATGCATTGTCAACTGTGGGACCTTATAGAGACAGCTGTGTGCCTTTCCAAATCATGTCCAATCAATTGAATTTACCACAGGTGGACTCCATTCAAGTTGTAGAAACATCTCAAGGATGATCAATGGAAACAGGAAGCACCTAAGCTCAATTTACAGTCTCATAGCAAAGGGTCTGAATACTTAAGTAAATAAGGTAAAAACCTGTTTTCACTTTGCCATTGTGGGGTATTGTGTGAAGATTGCTGACGATTTCTATTTAATGAATCCATTTTAGAACAATGCTGTAACGTAACAAAATGTGGAAAAAGTCAAGGGGTCTGAATACTTTATGAAGGCGCTGTGTGTATGTGAATGGTGAATAGAAAATGTCTGTACAGCAATAGTTATATAGGATGATCCATGACAAGAATACAGTATATACATGTAAAGTGGATAAAACTGTATGTAAACATTATTAAAATGACCAGTGTTCAATGACTATGTACAGTTGAAGTCGGATGTTTACATACACTTAGGTTGGAGTCATTAAAACTCATTTTTCAACCACTCCACAAATTTCTTGTTAACAAACTATAGTTTTGGCAAGTCGGTTAGGACATCTATTTTCTGCATGACACAAGTCATTTTTCCAACAATTGTTTACAGAGTATTTCACTTATAATTAATCTTATCACAATTCCAGTGGGTCAGAAGTTTACATACACGAAGTTGACTGCCTTTAAACAGCTTGGAAAATTCCAGAAAATTATGTAATGGCTTTAGAAGCTTCTGATAGGCTAGTTGACATAATTTGAGTCAATTGGAGGTGTACCTGTGGATGTATTTCAATGCCTACCTTCAAACTCAGTGCCTCTTTGCTTGACATCATGGGAAAATCAAAAGAAATGAGCGAGGGCCTCAGAAAAAGAATTGTAGACCTCCACAAGTCTGGTTCATCCTTGGGAGCAATTTCCAAATGCCTGACGGTACCACATTCATCTGTACAGACAATAATACGCAAGTATAAACACCATGGGACCACGCAGCCGTCATACCGCTCAGGAAGGAGACGCGTTCTGTCTCCTAGAGATGAAAGTACTTTGGTGCGAAAAGTGCAAATCAATCCCAGAACAACAGCAAAGGATCTTGTGAAGATGCTGGAGGAAACAGGTACAAAAGTATCTATATCTACAGTGAAACGAGTCCTATATCGACATAACCTGAAAGGCCGCTCAGCAAGGAAGAAGCCACTGCTCCAAAACCGCTATAAAAAAGCCAGACTACGGTTTGCAACTGCACATGGGGACAAAGATCGTACTTTTTGGAGAAATGTCCTCTGGTATGATGAAACAAAAATAGAACTGTTTGGCCATAATGACCATCGTTATGTTTGGAGGAAAAGGGGGGAGGCTTGCAAGCCGAAGAACACCATCCCAACCGTGAAGCACGGGGGTGGCAGCATCATGTTGTGGGGGTGCTTTGCTGCAGGAAGGACTGGTGCACTTCACAAAATAGATGGCATTATGAGGAAGGAAAATTGTGTAGATATATTGAAGCAACATCTCAAGACATCAGTAAGGAAGTTAATGCTTGGTCGCAAATGGGTCTTCCAAACTGACAATGACCCCCAGCATACTTCCAAAGTTGTGGCAAAATAGCTTAAGGACAACAAAGTCAAGGTATTGGAGTGGCCATCACAAACGCCTGACCTCAATCCAAAAGAAAAGTTTTGGGCAGAACTGAAAAAGTGTGTGAGCAAGGAGGCCTACAAACCTGACTCAGTTACACCAGCTCTGTCAAGAGGAATGGGCCAAAATTCACCCAACTTATTGTGGGAAGATTGTGGAGGGCTACCCAAAAAGTTTGACCCAAGTTAAACAATTTAAAGGCAATGCTACCAAATACTAATTGAGTGTATGTTAACTTCTGACCCACTGGGAATGTGATGAAATAAATAAAAGCTGAAATTAATATTATTCTGACATTTCACATTCTTAAAATAAAGTGGTGATCCTAACTGACATAAGACAGGGAATTTTTACTAGGATTAAATGTAAGGAATTGTGAAACACCTTAGCCAAATACATTTAAACTCAGTTTATGTGAACTTCTGACTTCAATTGTACATAGGGCAGCAGTCTCTCAGGTGCAGGGTTGAGTACCGGGTGGTAGCTGGCTTGTCTAAGGTTCAGGGCAGGGTACTGATGACTGTTTAACACTCTGACGGCCTGGAAATACAAGCGGTGTATCAGTTTCATGGTTCCAGTTTTGATGCACCTGTGCTGTCTCCGCTTCTAGATGGTAGCGGGTTGAACAGGCTGTGGTTGGGGTGGCTGAGCTTCCTTGATGATCTTCTGGGCCTTCCTTTGACACTGGGTGCTGTATATGTCCTGGAGGGCATTCTGGTGACCTATTGAAAATAGTTCAACAATGATATAGCAAATTAAGATGTGTGATGTATGCCTTTTTGTTTTGATTAAAAAAACAAAGCAGCACACACACCATGTGCCTTTTGTTCTTTGAAGGGTTAAAGGGGTGGTCTCTAGATACTTCTATCAGCCAATCAGGGCTGTATATGCAAATATATTAACCTTTGTATCCCGTGCCCACACTTTTGGACTGAGCTCAGGGTTATACATTATGAAAAATATATTTTGTAGTTATATATATTTTTAAATAACACACACAGTGATTTATAAACATAAAATTATGTTTTAAAAAATGTAAACACTACCTGGGGGCTGTAATTATTATGTATTCATTTCAAGGCATTGACATTGAACTAGCTACATCATTATTTTATTTTCCATGACATTAACCACAATGCAAAGCGGTAAAGAAATATAAATAAATCAATTGAAATAACTATATTTGAAAACGATACTTGTACAAAAATCAACACGATAGTAATTTCCACTGTGTACAAATACTGTATATTATTAACTATGTTTGAAAGTACAGTATTTTTGGTATTTATTTTTGAGTGGAAGTAGCTCTCACGTCAGATCCTGTCACAAGGTAAACATAGACGCTTCAAAGACATTTCTGGCTGCTTCCTCGTTCTGTTGTCGTAACTGATAGCTAGTAAAATTAACGAAACCGTCATCATTGTCGAACAACTTAAAATGGGTAGTTGATACGATTATTAGATGAATACCAAATGTATCAATTTGTGAAGAATTGGCAATGGATAATCTGTATAAACTGTCAACGTTTCTTCCTGGTCGTGGGTTTGCTAGCTAAAGACGTTAGCTATCCTTGTAGGTTGAGCCTTCTCCGCTTGTAGCTAACTAGATCAGCTGGCTAACTCAGCTCAGCCAGCTACGGGAGAATAACAATTAGCTAATACAGCCACTTGTCAGCACAGTTCATTGTAGCTAGCAACATAATTTTGACAGTTAACGTTATCTAAAGAATGGCGTCGTCATTTGTGATTGGAAACACATTTCGAGAGAGGGTAAGAGACTTGTTGGCGAACGATGAGGTTTCAGTTCCAACGGAACTACAGAAAGAAGTGGAGGATATTCTTCAACAAGAACAACCATCAACTCTGTCCTTCAGAACTGCAAGAAAACTTAATAAATGTCTGCAAGACAATGGTACCTATAAACAGTTATACAACACAGATCTTACATTTCATGAATTAAGTACTAGCCTATGTGTGCTTTTCCTTCTTCTCAGGTCAACCTTTCTACCTTCATGAGTTGTTGGAGGACAGCTCATTGCACCTGCCTAAGGTTGTAATGCCCCCCAGAGTAAGTGAGACCTCAATGTATGGTTATTCCTTCAGTCCCTTCATTTGATCTCCATCACGAGGACAAAATTAAAGTCGTACACCCTCTTTGTGACAGAACCCTATGCTTGTGGCTCGTCTGGAACGAATCAAAGCCAAGTTGGCCAATGAAGAATACAACAGGATCACACGGAATGTAAACACTCAGGTGAATTGCACAGTGCACACTCAGCATGTAGCCTACTGTATGTATTCGATTAACCAGCCAGCTTAAATATATGATCGTGTTTAATGTTTGGGTTGTTGTTGATTCATGCGAGTACTTCTCTTTCCCCCCCCCAGCACATTAATCGTCGTGAGACGCTGGCGGACTTTGGGAGAGAAGGTTGCTATGGTTACAAACGCTTGCATGCAATCTGTCTCTAAGATTCTTACTATCCTCGTCATCTACCTTTTCCTCAACCCTCCGTGTGTGTGTGTGTGTGTGTGTGTGTGTGTGTGTGTGGTCTGTCTAGTGCGCTCAGCCAAAGCTGCTGTTGTGACGGTCTTAAACTTCCTAGTGACAGTGGCGGCGACGTTCGCTTGCGCCTATCTCGGCAGTCAATACCTCTTCACAGAGACAGCGGCGGTAAGAATCCATACAAAGATCCCTCACTCTTACAAGCTGGGCAAGTATAAACCCCTATTGCCTGACGAGATTAATCGTGTCACTTAACCTCGATTGCATGATAAGCAAGGGTTAAGCTAGTACTGCATTGTGTTGTACATGGACAAAAACATTGTTTGAAAATGTAATCAAGAGGTAAGCTTCATTTCAAAACCCTTTAAACCTGTTTAAGAATCAGTATCTTTGTTGACATGTTTGCTTATGTGTTTCAGAGGGTGATATCTGCAGTGATTGCTGCGTCCGTAGTCGGCCTGGCAGAGCTGTATGTTCTGGTACGAACCATGGAGGGAGAGCTAGGAGAACCATAGCACCAGTCAGGGTTCTTCTTATCAACAAAATACTTTCCTGGAGAACAATGCCCTTATCTTACCCACCAGTGGACTTCAAAACAGAAATCAAAGGGGTTGAGTGGAAGTTGATGTACAGCTTTGACATGAACACAAAACTATTGATAAGAATTGTCCCACGTTGTTCGCATATTGAAAACAGATTAGTGTGAAGATCTTGAATGTGACCCAGATGTGAAAGTTGTTTGTGTTTTACCATCGCTGCTCTATGATGAAGTTAACTCAATGTTTCACAACTCATTTACTAATGTGGACTAAAAAAGTTGGGATATTTATGTATTTATTTACATCCATTATGCTTTTATAGGGCCTTTTAAATTACCCCCCTTCATAACATTTGTTTGGTAATTTCCTACTTAGATGGAACAGAGATTTTTTTTCATACAATAGCTTATTCATACTGTACTTTCACGGTCCTTCAGTATGTCTGTATAGTCCAGTATTGTCTATTTAATAAAATTAGCGCCCAGGTAATTCAACTCTTGAGTTCAGTTTCATTCAATATACAGTACCAGTCAAATGTTTGGACAAACCTACTCATTCAAGGGTTTGTCTTTACTTTGACTATTTTCTACATTGTAGAATAATAGTGAAGACCTCAACTATGAAATGACACATGGAAGCATGTAGTAACCAAAAAAATGTTAAACAAATGGTCGACATTTGAATATAAGGAATTATAGGTCAAGTGAACAGAAGGACTTGAGTTCCTGTATGTTATGGTTACACCATGAGTCATTAATCATGAAGCATACACCCCCGCACTTCTTCCCAGAGAGATGTTTGTTTCTGTTGGAGCGAAGCATTAAGAAACCCAGTGGCTATACCGACTCCGATAACATATCCCGAGAGAGCCATGATTCCGTGAAACAGAAAATGTATTTATATTTTAGATTCTTCAAAGTAGCCACCCTTTGCCTTGATGACAGCTTTGTACACTCTTGGCATTCTCTCAACCAGCTTCATGAGGAATGCTTTTCCAACGGTCTTGAAGGAGTTGCCACATGTTGAGCACTTGATGGCTGCTTTTCCATCAATCTGCGGTCCAACTCATCCCAAACCATCTCATTTGGGTGGAGGCCAGATCATCTGATGCAGCACTCCTTTACGCTCCTTCTTGGTCAAATAGCCCTTACACAGCCTGGAGGTGTGTTGAAAAAGAAATGATAGTCCCACTAAGCGCAAACCAGATGGGATGGCGTATCGCTGCAGAATTCTGTGGTAGTCATGCTGGTTAAGTGTGCCTTCAATTCTAAATAAATCACAGACAGTGTCACCAGCAAAGCACCATCACACCACCTCCTCCATGCTTCACAGTGGGAACCACACATGCGGAGATCATCCGTTCACCTACTCTGCGTCTCACAAAGACACGGCGGTTGGAACCAAAAATCTCAAATTTGTACTCATCAGACCAAAGGATAGATTTCCGCAGGTCTAATGTCCATCTCTCATGTTTCCTGGCCCAAGCAAGTCTCTTCTTATTGGTGTCCTTTAGGAGTGGTTTCTTTGCAGCAATTTGACTATGAAGGCCTGATTCATGCAGTCTCCTCTGAACAGTTGTGTCTGTTACTTTATTTGGGCAGCAATTTCTGAGGCTGGTAACTAATGAATTTATCCTCTGCAGCAGAGGTAAGTCTGGGTCCTCCTTTCCTGTGACGGTCCTCATGAGAGCCAGTTTCATCAGAGCACTTGATGGTACCCAATTTGTTATACTTGAGTAAAAGTAAAGATACCTTAGGAAACCCTGTTATAGCATACAGCTAGCTACCTGCTGCCAGATGTGGCAGACAATATTGTCTTCGACTGCCGATCGGCATTAATTTGTTTTGAAGTGAATTAAAGGGCAAGATGGATTTTACAGGCCAGAAGCAAACAACCAATTACAGTTGCCCTGGAAGCTGTGCAGTACTTAAATCCCTTCCATGACAACACATATCTGTTTTCATGATTCAAAACAACTTTAATACGGTATCTGACTATTTGGCTTGTGTTATGACTGCCCCCACCTATACTGTATCTCTGGACAATTTCCTTTCTGTCCTGTCCCTTTATATCAGTTGAGAGATTAAAGGATGTAATTGCGTCTGCAATACAAAAACGTATCTGAAAGATCTGAGATTTGACACCGGGATTAAGGGTTTATTGAAAGATTATTTGGGATTAAAGATGATTATGATATGCAGAGATCACTGTCCAGCAGGCCAGGTTGAACTGTCGTAGTGCTCTTGTCATATCTTGACTGTATTACTCACATGTAATACTTCACTGGAGACCTTAAACCCAGCTAGAATTAAAGATTTTGTAAGCTGGTAGACCCTGAGCTTCAGTTTTAATTTATTTCTTATTATTAATTTTTTCCTCTATCCTTCCCATATATATGGGAAAAAATATTTTTATTTGGAAAATAATTATATCTGTCGGGGTATCTTGCCACAAGGAATCATTTTAATCAGGATATTTTGAAAGATAATACTCCCGGAAACATGAAACGTTAAATCAAACAGGCCTGGAAGGAACAACAGACCTAATGGATCTATGATAGCTGATTCTATGTCAGGTAGAATACAAATGCCTCAGTAAACAACTACTGTATGTAACGTTATACTATGTTATGCATATTTGTCCTCTTGTTCTCATAGCAGAAAACTGCTTGCCCATCAAAGACCCTACAAAACAATACTATGAGAGGGCTATCCTATAGGTAACCCCATCTCTGTAACCATATAGTATTATTTGACTGTTTTAACCCTTGTGTTCATGTTCTTGTTATTCACCCACTGTTTGCGGGTTTTTAAAACAATACAGCCGTAACAATTTAGGTAAAAATATTTCATACTTCGATGTTGACTTATAGACAGCATACGTGGTTAATATTTGACATTTACCTCTGCTAGATCACATTTATCCAATCTGGGTTCAACACCATCCAGATGACAAATGCGTTGTACGCCAAGATGTTGAAGAATATCACAAGTGGCCAGCGTAGGGTTCTTCTTTTGCAGCTGTAGCCAGTCACCAGCTTGTTTAAATTGTCCACCCCTCTTTTTGTGGCATTGTAATCCATTATGATTTCTGGTTTTTGATGTTCCTGGCCACAGATTTTCCCATCCCTATGCAGTGTACTCATGAGTACCACAGTTTTGCCTGTCTTTGGCACGTAGGACACTAGGGACGTGTCGGGCGTGAACACAAACTTAGAGGAATTGATAGGCCTGTTCCGTGTATTCAACAGCTGAGGTGGGAGCTCTGGCTTGTCTTTTCATACGGTTCCTACCATCGTCAGCTTCCTCTTGAGGAGCTCCTGTCCCAGCTTGTGCGAAGTAAAAAAGTTAGCGCATGTGATGTTGTGGCCACGGAGTTCCTGTGTTACGTCCAGGACAACCCGCATCCCTTGGTTCTTCCCAGGGGTTCCGCCATCTGGCTTCCCCGTATACACTTGCAAGTTCCACGCATATGATGAAGCAGCATCACAGGCAGCCCATATCTTGATTCCATATTTTTAGACAGTATGAACTGAATGAAGGGGCAGCGGCCCCTAAATGCCATAAGCTGCTCATCAACAGTAATGTTGGGTCCAGGGTTGTAAAACAGGGGAAGGCAGTCCACTCACTTGTCCCACACTGACCTGATTGTAGCTAGCTTGTCTCTCTGGCGCCGAGCTGGTCTGGTGTCTCAGTTATCAAAGCGGATAATCCTAGAGATATTGTGGAAGTTTTCCAGAGACATTATTGCAATGAAAGGTTTTCTGCCAGTTTCTGCATCCAACAGGGATTCTGTGGATTCCCCATTGGATCTGAAAACACCAGCAAGGATAAGAACCCCAAAGTATGCATGTAAATGAGTCTGGTTCATCTCCTTCCATCTCTCCAAAAAACACGCCTTCCCTCCAAATTAGTGCAGTCCAGAATGATTTTCTGGATGATGTCTGGGACGAACAGTTCAAAAGAAGACTTTATGTCCTGCACATGAGTAACCGCCATCCGCGTCAGCCCTGGTTGCATCCTTATCACATTGGCAGCCATGCGAGGTGGCTCATTCCTTGGGCAAGAAGACCATTTCATTTCACAATTTTTTGACAACCATATTTCTCCTGCAGGCTGCTGATGAGCTGGTTGCTGACGGGCTGGTCCTGGGGCTGGTTGCTGACGGGCTGGTCCTGGGGCTGGTTGCTGACGGGCTGGTCCTGGGGCTGGTTGCTGACGGGCTGGTCCTGGGGCTGGTTGCTGACGGGCTGGTCCTGGGGCTGGTTGCTGACGGGCTGGTCCTGGGGCTGGTTGCTGACGGGCTGGTCCTGGGGCTGGTTGCTGACGGGCTGGTCCTGGGGCTGGCTGAGGGTCAATCTCAACCTCTTCTTCCAACTCACTGTCAGACTCTGAATTGACAGAGACATGATCCTCATATTCTGAAAATTCTTCATCTTCCAAAGTGGAAGACACTCCTTCCACACTAGCTTCTCTCTCTGCAAAAATTATTTTTAAGGCCCTCTGCAAAGATGATTTTTGCCATACTGATTGATTGTGGTAAACCTTTTTGTTTCATTTTTACTTGTTTTCACCTACACACACACTTTTATTACCCTCGGGTCCAGTGGACCCAAACACCACATTTGTAATAGAAATGTGTAGGCAGTGGTGTAAAGTACTTAAGTGAAAATACTTTAAAGTACTACTTAAGTAGTTTTTGGGGGTATCTGTAAGGTACTTTACTATTTATATTTATGGCAACTTTTACTTTTACTTCACTAAATTCCTAAAGAAAATCATTTACTTTTTACTCCATACATTTTCGCTGACACCCAAAAGTACTCGTAAATGGTCCAATTCACACACTTATCAAGAGAACACCCCTGGTCATCTCTACTGCCTCTGATCTGGCAGACTCACTAAGCACAAATGCTTCGCTTGTAAACTATGTGTGAGTGTTGGAGTGTGCCCCTGGCTATCCGTAAATAAAATAAAACAAACTGTGCCGTCTGGTTTGCTTAATATAAGGAAGTTGAAATGATTTGTACTTTTATTTTTGATACTTAAGTACATTTTAGCAATTCCATTTACTTTTGATAATTAAGTATATTTAAAACCAAATACTTATAGACTTTACCTCAAGTAGTATTTTACTGGGTTACTTTCACTTTTACTTGCATCATTTTCTATTAAGCTATCTTTACTTTTACTCAAGTATGACAATTGAGTACTTTTTTTCCATCACTTTGTGTAGCAGCATGCACTCAATGAAAATTTGTTATTTTACATGTTCTTCACAGAAAATGAGCCAAGGCCTATGAGTGTCAAGTTGGAAAAATTATTAATTGTATCATTTTTCTTTTAGTAAACACTGAACATGGGTCCCACAGACCCGAACACCACACAAAGGTTAACAACGTCATATTAAACTTCTAATCAATCATTACTATGGTGAAATAAATCCTTGGATGAAGTAAACATACATATTACAATTATTCACAAGCTCATGAAAGATACAAGATCCACACATTTAACAACAAAATAAAAAAAGCAACAAAATGTTACAATTGGTCACAAAACACACATTCAGTGCCTTCAGAAAATATTCACACCCCTTGACCTTTTCCACATTTTGTTGTGTTACAGCCTGAATTTAAAATGGATTACATTGAGATGTATCATTGACCTACACACAATATTCCATAAATTCAAAGTGTAATTATATTTTTAGACATTTGTACAAAAGCTAAAATGTCTTGAGTCAATAAGTATTTAACCCCTTTGTTATGGCAAGCCTAAATAAGTTCAGGAGTAAAAATATGGTTAACAATTCACAATAAGTTGCATAGACTCACTCTGTGTGCAACAATAGTGTTTAGCATGATTTTTGAATGACTAACTCATCTCTGTACCCCACACATACAATTATCTGTAAGGTCCCTCAGTTGAGCAGTGAATTTTAAACACAGATTCAACCACAAAGACCAGGGAGGTTTTCCAATGCCTCGAAAATAAGGGTACCTATTGGTAGATGAAAACAAATGAGAGAGAAAAAAGCAGACACTGAATATCTGTTTGAGCATGGTGAAGTTATTAATTACACTTTCGATGGTGTATCAATAGACTCAGTCACTACAAAGATACAGGCATCCTTCCTAACTCAGTTGACGGAGAGGAAGGAAACTGCTCAGGGATTTCACCATGAGGCCAATGGTGACTTTAAAACAGTTACAGAGTTTAATGGCTGTGATCAGAGAAAACTGATGATGGATCAACAGCCAGTTCTCGAACCAGGGTGTCTGTAGTGACACCTCTAGCACTGAGATGCAGTGCCCCAGACCGCTGCACAACTCGGGAGCCCAATAACAGAGTGCAAAGAAGGAAGCCAGTACATAATATAAATATTCCAAAACATGCATTTGTTTGCAATAAGGCACTAAAGTAAAACTGCAAAAAATGCGGCAAAGAAATGTACTTTATGTCCTGAATACAAAGCGTTATGTTTGGGGCAAATCCAACACAACAAATCACTGAGTTCCACTCTTCATATTCTGAAGCATGATGGTGGCTTCATCATGTTATGGGTATACTTGTCATCGGCAAGGACTAGGGAGTTTTTTTAGGATAAAAAGAAACAGAATAGAGCTAAGCACAGGCAAAATCGTGAAGGAAAACCTGGTTCAGTCTACTTTCCAACAGACCCTTTCAGTAGGAGAAGGCCAAATATACACTGGAGTTGCTTACCAAAACGACATTGAATGTTCCTGAGTGGCCTAGTTACAGTTTTGACTTAAATCATCTTGAAAATCTATGGCATGACTTGAAAATGTCTGTCTAGCAATGATCAACAACCAACTTAATAGAGTTTGAAGAAAGTTAAAAAGAATAATGTGCAAATATTGTACAATCCAGATGTGCAAAACTCATAGAGACTTACCCAGAAAGACTCACAGCTATAATCACTGCCAAATGTGAGTCTAATATACAGTATATTGACTCAGGGGTGTGAATACTTATGTGAACGTAATATTTCTGTATTTAATTTTCAATAAAATTGCTAAAATGTAGAAAAACATGTTTTCACTTTGTCATTATAGGGTATTGCACGTAAGATCACGTAGATAGATGGGTGCGAAAAAAAGTATTTCATCCGTTTTGAATTCAGGCTCTAACACAACAAAATCTGGAAAAGTCAAGGCGTGTGAATACTTTCTGAAGGCAATGTATTAGGCAAGCGGTATAGGCTAGTGGTCCCAAATATGTTTGTGTTGTTTTGCCAATACCTGGCAAGACAGCACAATCAGAGCTGGGACCACCAGGCTATACAATAGGTAAGCAGGGGCAGGAAATTAGAACTCCAGGAAGTTGGTGACAATAGCAGCATTATAGATCAGGTCTGAGATGTATCCGATGGAGGTCTGGGGGCCCACCTGAGGATGATGACCCTGTCCTTGAGTCACATCCCAGTACATCTGCTGCGGATGGGAGGGGACAACCTGGTCCACTGAGGTTTGATGATTATATCTTGCCTGTGAGCCAGCTAGAGTCTGTGGCTTTAAGTTCCAATACCCTGAGGTGCCCACGCAGGGCTGGTTGAACCCATCCCGGTATGGCCGTGAGGAGTGTGCTTGCCTTCCAACGGGTGCAGTGGTAGTAGCAAGAGATCCCAGGTGAGATCGGCAGTCTTCCTCCCACAGTAGGGATTCTGCCAGGTTTTGGGAGACGGGTGTAGGCTGATGAGACACAGGGTTGCTGTAGAGACGGATCCAGTCGGAGTAGAACTGCTGACCATCATCACACTGAATCTGGTCTGGTCGGAACATTTCCCCCGTTGTGGTTGGGGTGGAGGAGGGACCAGGGGAGGGGACTACTGGGCGAGGTAGGCATTTTGCACCTCCTTTTCCAGAAGTTGTGTTGGTTGATTTGGTGAGTCTTCCACTCTTGATACTTCGTGCCCGTCTGTTTTGGAACCACACCTGTGAACAATGAGTAGAGTCAGGTAAATATGTTGTTGTAGCCTATATACGGAAAGTGTAAATATCTACATTTAGCTATTATCACTACACAAACCTGTATCTTGCTTTCAGGTAGATGTGTATGTGCGGCCAAGCGTTCACGGAGAGTGATGTCTGGGTACGGCGTCAGAGCGAAAGCTTGTTCCAACTCAGACAATTGTGCGCGACTGAATATGGTTCTTTTGCGCTTCCTTTGGCCCTCTGTAAACCCGCTTCTCTCAGGTTCGGGTGATGAAAGTCCATTGTCATTCCTCACGTCTAAACAACAACAAAAACAACATTTTTGAGAATTGAAAATCGAAATAAAAATTGGGCCAATCATATGGTTCATAGATTATTATTTAAGTAGCCTAAAATACCGGTGTAGCGTTTGAAAATGATTTAAGACCATTGAGGAATTACTAAACGAAGTGTACCATATATTTTCGTTTTGTTTTCATCTGCATTTCTGTTTATATCAATGAATATCTTTCTATATATAATTACCTTGTGGTTTTGTTTGTTTGTTTGTGCGCTATTTATTTTCGGAATAATCTAGACAGAATGGATAATTTAATTAATAAATAAATAAATTAATAAATGCTTGTTATAATAAAATCATCTTAAAGGAAACTATAAAAGACAATAAACAAATATAACAGTCACTAGCCTACCTTTACATTGATCTTGGTCTCCAAAAAGCGCAGTAAAATCCATATATTTATTGTCAGTCAGTCTGTGTGCAGTGAATTCTTGATTGATGAAGAGAGACATAATTCCATGTACCTCGACGGCTTGGTCTGGTGATGCGTAAATGATGCACTCAGCGCTGGGTAGCGGTGCCCTCTTAAAGCGGGAACTCCCCTTTCAATCCCATGCCGCCCACGGTCCACACCAAATTAATCTAGGCACGTTCAGGTGTTATAGGCCTATAGTGGTGCCCAGTGCCCACCTCTCTAATCCTGAATTGCAGATGGTGAGCGGCAAGAAACAGATGAAAGCGGCAATGGTGTATAAACCCGCTGTTTCCGCTGTCGCTATTGTCTGACACTCCCTGGGTCAGACTGTCAGATCTCGTCCCGGGTCAATCGACTGCAAAGAGGATCCCCGTGGAGATTGGAGCGCAGGGCAGCCAGACCTTGTTGGACATACAGAGCAGAGTCAATCTACATAGGCTTACTGTATCCTACCACGTTCGCTGCGAGAGTGATATTTGTTATTCAGCACTCAATTTGCTGTCCTGTCATTTGGCACATGCCTACTTAAATATTAAGTGCCAAATTGTGCTTTATCTTTTTTTTTTACGCTGTCTTCCCAAATTGATTTGTTGAGTTGGGCCTATAAAAAGGTACTTGCTTACTCTCTCTCTATTCATTACAATATTTAGATATTTTTTTCCGGGGCGATTAGGATGAACGAAAAGTAAACAATAGCCTAACTATTATCTTGTGCAGGAAAAAACCTGGCAACTTCAAAAGCTTTTTTTTCACACTTTCTCTTCCTGTGTATTGAAGTCAATTAGCCTAGTGATCGATTTACATTCCCTTGAACACCCGTTCAATTTCGGAGAGAAGCTCTAAATACACCAACGCACACAGATCCCCGAATTTACATTTCTGAACGAAGCTGGAAGAGTTTAGAGGAATACACATTGTACAAGAACCAACTCTTTATCTTCTCTTTTTTTAATGAGCCAATTAGTAATGATTTATATTGGCCTGCCCTACCCCTTTCCTTTTTTGTGAAGGGATCATGCTAAATAATCATAATATTTTTCTCCTCAAATGTGTGCATTTATTGCTAAAGTAATCCTGAAGACCATTCAATATATAATTAAATAGTGATATCAAACAATAAAAAATGCAATGAAGTGAATTGCAGGATTTGTCGATTAATCGTAAGATTTGTCAATTAATCACGGTTAATCACAAATTCAGAATTTGCTCAAATGGAGCTGTAATTTAAGATTTGTTTTTAATACAAAAAGTATTACAACCCACTGGGCAAAACCTGGTTGAATCAACATCGTTTCCAAGTCATTTCAACCCCCCAAATCTGTGATGTTGTGGAAATCTGATTGGATTTGCAAAAAGTCATCAATGTAAGGGAATTTCATCTTTTTTTCACCCAACTTTTAACCTAAATCCAATGACATGGTGAAATGTTTTGTTGAGTTCACGTTGAATTCACGTTAGTTGATCACTCAACCAAATATAAATCAAAACTACATGTTGATCTGACTTCTGTGCCCAGTGTGAAGGGCTTGATTTTGTCCAAAGCAGTGGTGGATTTAGGTATAGGCAACATGGGCAGCCGCCCAGGGCGGCATCTTGCCGGGGGTGGCACGGGGCGCCCGCACCAAAACATTTGGAATGGTGACATTTGCGCGATCGGTTTTCTATCGCTCATTTGCACGTGATATCATGTCACCGTGTGTGTTGTTCCAAATGTGTATTTTCAATGCTTTCAGACGATTAATCACATTAAAAATTAATCACATAAAAAAAAAAAAGTGCACTAAAATTACAAAAAGTTTACTCGAGTCAATGAATTAACTGACAGGCTTAGTATAAAATAATGACATTCAAAAAAACGAAGGAGTGTGTGAAACAAGTGACAATTTATTTAGGTTTTATTTTTGTCTTTTTTTTTTGTCTATGAAAATAAAATAAAACCACAACCATAACAAGAACACTATAAGAACATAGGCCGTTTTACCTTAGCATCTGAGTTGATGCATATGTGCAGTTCATCTTTGCAGTTCTAGCTCTTTAAATAGCAAACTATTCAACTTTATAGCGAGTGTACATGGGTTCCTCTGTTCAGCTGATGAAAAGGCTAACTTTGCTATAGCTTTTCTTTCGTGCTGCAATGCAAGACCTTTTTTTGACACATTCGGGTCTGAGAAACCACAGTGGGACAATAAAGTAAACGAAGCCTGAACAAATACACATCTAGAAGGAACCAAATGATGATAGCATCCTATTTAGACTGATTTGTGTCAATCCTCAGGATCCTCAGTCCTTTGTCCAGTGTTATAGGCCTACTGTTCAAGTTCTCTTGCAGCTTCTTCAACGGGACTACGTTTTCTCTCCAGCAAAGAGTTGATTCTCCCATTCTCTCAAACAGCAACTGTGCCAATAAAAGCCTTAAAAATATTCGGTCACCAAAAAAAAAGGGAGAAAGATCCTTCCCCTCTCTCTGAAATGTAACACAGACTTTCAGGGAATAAAAACCCAGCCACTCATAGACAAAACAGGAATAATATAGCCTTTTGTATTTGTGAATAGCTGTGAGCACTCAACATAGCAGAGTGAAACATCTCTCAAACTGAAGAAATACTTGTAATACTCTGTCCATTCCAGCAGGGGGAAGTGTAGTCACTCAGTGTGCATTGCTGCTGTCCCTGAAAGCAAGAGACTGATGGTAGTGGTGGTGGGGCGGTGATGTCGTCGAGTAGCTGCCAGGTCATCGTTCATCACTCAAACTTGCGCAGGTGGTTGTACATGGACTGGACGTAGGTAAAGACACACATGGGGTCCGGCTTGCGCCCCATCACCATCATATCGTCCACCTCGATGAGCCGGTCACAGCCCGCCTTCTCCCTGAATCAGACAGAAGGCACAGTACAAGTCAGGAGGAGTCTAGGCCTATCTATGTCATTCCTTAGTTAAGGGGGCTGAAAGGTCATTAGCCTGATCCCAGATCTGTTTGAACTGTTTTCCCAACTCATATCTATGGTCAATCGATGTTGTTGGCAAGACAGCACAAACAGACCCAGGACCAGGATAATAGATCACATGGAACAATGTGGACTAATTAAGAAATAAGGCCCGAGGGGGTGTGGTATACGTCCAATATACCACGGCTAAGGGTTGTTCTAAACACAACGCAACGCGGAGTGCCTGGACACAGCCCTTAGCCGTGGTATATTGGCCATATACCACAAACACCTAAGGTGCCTTATTACTATTATAAACTGTTTACCAACGCATTTAGAGCAGTAAAAATAAGTGTTTTGTCATACCCGTGGTACACAGTCTGATATACCAAGGCTGCCAGCCAATCAGCATTCAGGGCTCGAACCACCCAGTTTCTAATTTGTGGTATAGTACAGAAGCTCATGCGTTAGAAATATCTCTGTATGTGGTGAGATGCACACGCGCTTTTGATCTTTATTTTGTCGGTGTTCTGCATGTATCCATGTGTCAGGAGGACTTTGGGAGGCTGTGTTGCAGCAGCGGAGTTCTTAGTAGTGAGGCCAGGCTGGAGGAATGTGAGAGGAGTGGATGGAAGCAGAGCAGAGGGAAAGGAAGAGGAGTTTACTCTGGGGACCCGGGGAGAGGAGAGGGTATTCTCTGGCAGCGGCTGCCTCGCTGGCGTAACGTGTGGGCTACAGACACTCTTTACCAAGATGCAACAGAAACATTGTAAGATCATCTCAGTGGTATAATGTTTTATGTATCAACGCCATTTATGCAATTTCTATTTGTATGGTGGCCAGGGACACTGTGACTCTAAATGTATTTACGCAGGTAACTTGAGGAGAGCGACATTGGATGTGCACACGAATAGGCAGATACTTCTCTAGTCTACATAATGAACGGATGACAGGAGTGCATGGAGAATTTAAGCCATTTCTCAGTGTATAATGCTGAGAAGCACTACGCAGGATGTATGGATGACGCTTGTTACAATGTAAAAGTCACTTACTCCGCCGTTCCGAAGGCCAGCTCAAAGTTGTGTTTGCGGTCGGCAGGCGTCAGCACGTTGTAGTCAAACTCAGTGGGGAAGAAGGAATGGACCAGGGCACAGAAGGCCATGCCGTCACTCCAACTGGACGAGAAGTTCTGGATGTCTATGTTCTGGGGACGGAGAGACGGAGTTAGGAGTGTGTGTCTGGACTGTAAATGTCTCTGAGTGTCCGTGGTGTATTTGCACATGTGTTTAGCGGGGGAATACGGAGACACTGTGAAAGAGACGTAAGAATAAACCAGACATACGAAAAAGACCTATAAAAATGATTGGCTACCTATTCTAACTTTATGACGTGACCTCTCCGACAGGTTTCTCTGTCGGTCCCGCTGTCATAACGGGAAAAACAGAACAGGTCTGCTGAATGGGTCTTTATCCTCAATTCCTCTCCCTGCGTTCCTTTCTCTCCAACTGGACATGCTTTCAGAACTGTGTCATTTCACATTTTATTTGGTGTCCTTAGCCTAGCCCATAAAAGCCTCAGCGTGTCAGTGGGAAAATCCAGCTTGTCATGTTTGTCGAGCGCCAGGCGAGTCTCTAGTTTGAGTGTGAGGAGGAGCTGGCCTGCGGGAAGCGGCCGGTGCTGCTTGCTCTGCGGGGCCGGGCCTTGGCCCGTGACAGCTCTCTGTTTAACCAGAGCCACATGGACAGACTGGCACAGCTGCTGCTGCCGAGTGAAGCCAACAGCCCTAGCACTGAGCCGTAACTCAAACACTCACGCATGCACAGACAAGGATATGAATGCTCACACACAGACACATATACGCATGCACGCGCGCGCATCAAACACACAAATGCACACACAAACATTCAATATAATACAATAATACGCTAAGTTCAGTATGCAGCATAACCATGGCAAGGTGCATCTCATTAGCACATTAACGCTCCGCTACATGCTAATGGTTTAAGCCATGGAGAAACTAGGGGAGTCATTTCACTACCCTGTTCAGGAACTAGCAAAAATGACATAGACTTCTCCTGTGTAGTGGATCCATTTCAGGTGACCAGATGACAGTTCCATATTCATTATCTTTGTTACTGGCTGCTATAGGGCTGTATTCATAACGGGGGACCTGATCCTAGATCAGCCTCTACTCTGAGGTGCTTTGTGAATACGGGCCAGGTCTCTGTTCCGGTGTGTAGCTGTGTTCTGTCACCACAGTCTCACCTGGTATCCTATGGTTTTGGAGCGGCACCACTCCAGAAGAATCTGCTTGATGCTGCTGGCACTGGACACACCAAAGCTCTGAGAACGCTTCAGCTTGGGCTTGGAGTCCATGGGCTTGGGCCTACTGAGAGGAGCGGGGACAGGGGTCAACACAATGAGCCAGAAAACATGACAGAAGTCGTGTCCCCGTTCTCTCTTGTTCTCCCCAAGTGTACACAAGCGCACTCCCATTGGTTAGGTGGTGGTTTTCCACCATTGTTAATTCCATTATGAGAGAGTGTGCAAGTGTAGAGAATTGTAATGCAAACGAAGTATGAGTTTTATTTGTATTTTGTAGTTATTATGGATCCCCATTAGTTCCTGCCTTGGCAGCAGCTACTCTTCCTGGGGTCCAGGAAAATAAAGGCAGTTTAAACAATTTTCAAAACATTACAATACATTCACAGATTTCACAACACACTGTGTGCCCTCAGGCCCCTACTCCACCACTACCACATATCTACAGTACTAAATCCATGTGTACGTGTGTGTATAGTGCCTATGTTTGTGTTGCTTCACAGTCCCCGCTGTTCCAAAATGTGTATTTTTATCTGTTTTTTAAATCTAATTTTACTGCTTGCGTCAGTTACTTGATGTGGAATAGAGTTCCATTTAGTCATGGCTCTATGTAGTACTGTGCGAGTTAAGAATTACCCAGAAGAAAGGAGGGATAATATAAGGGAAAAAGAGAGGACCTATCGGTTTAGGGACGGATGGCATAGAAAGAGAGATGATGGTGGGAGGAGAGAGGGTGGTACCTGCTGGCTTCAGAATCCAGCTTTTCAAAGATGGACCGGCGGGTCTGAGCGCCAAGGTTGCGCGGCAACGTCTGTGACCTCACCAGCTCCCGCCTCCGCTCCACTCCCCTTCCAAAAGGCATGTCCCCGCCCACATCTTCCACCCTGCAGGTCGGAGAACGGAGGAGTGTCCCACATCAACTTGAGCCACAATGAGGCCATTCGAAATGCCAAGTGGGTTATTGCATGTGGGTTAAAGCAGGGACTATCTCAATTCTCTAGGACTGAGTAAAGAATAGTTCACTCACCGGTCTGTGTTGTGTTGGATGAGGCCAGAGTAAGTCACTGACTTCGGGGGAGCGGACAATGACTTTTCTGCAAATGACAAATCAAAGAACATTTAAGGAAACGGTGGGAATAAAACATTGTGTGAGCCTCGTTAGTTCCAGTTCTAGAAACAAGCCCGACTTGATAGATCCCTCTTACCTGACAGTCGAGGAGAGCCCAGACCTCGGCTGAGACTGGGGGTCCATGTCTTCATAGACGACACTGAACAACAAAAGGACAAAGAGTGTAACAAATCAAAGGATATTATGGCTTACGGAGCAGAAGAACCATAGGAAGATATGAAAGCTGAGAGTTCAAATATTTGGTCTGGACAGCTTTCAGCTGATGTCTGGTCCCTCTTACCTGGTTGAATTGGGGATTCTTGGATGGCTTGAGGCTGGTTGTTGGCAGTAGGCTCTGATACAGGCGAGGGCTTAGAGCGTACGGGACTGGTGGGAGATTCGCTCTTCATAACTGAGGGGTCAGCCGTTTTGGTTGTGGCGGTGATGGGTAGGTGTGGCATCCGCATGGCAACAGGGGCCGTGCTTTCATGAGGGACGTTGTAATTGGCTGGCGAGCTCGTTCCATGTGACACTGTCGAGTTTTCTGATTGGACAAGCATTGAGAAAATAAATCCCCTCATACAGTACATGGATGGTGTGTATGGTTGTATTTCTACTGTAGCTGAGATGGTAGAGAATAGAACAGGCATTACCTGGGGTAGTAGAGTGTCCATTCTCCAGTCCAGGGGATACAGGGTTTGAATCCACCTCTATTGGCTCCTCACGTTCAATACTCTACAGGAGACAGAGAGAGAATCACATAAACACCTCACCCTACAGTACTCAGGTGTCACAATGTCTTCAACAACAGTATTTTGAAGACAGGCCCTTTAAACATATGAATATCTTTTGGATGACAGAATATGCATGTTATCTGAGACATCATCAGATCAAGTCATTTCAGAGTGCTGACATGTTTCAACTTCCCATTAATGGCATCCATTTTCTCCATTTTTCATCTCATTAGCCATGTTACTACCACACCACATCTATTACGTTCATTAGTAAGTGACTGGGGCTCAGTACACTGTGTGCCAGACTAACCAGCCAATCCACAGAGGAGCCTTTCAGGAAGACAACCAGGAAGTGACTGAGGGCTGTGTGATTTGTCTGTGGAGGATGTGTCATGTTTCTGTCTTGTTCTTTCTTGCTCTTTCTCTCTCTCACACATACTCACACATGCACGTATGCACACAAGCACGCACACACGCAAGCACGCACACACACACATGCAATACAAGTTATTATATACAGTTATTATCAAAGAAATTGTACATTCCTCCCAGTGAAAATAAAGTCAGTAATTGAGCTGTAGGGGAGAGAGGAGCCAGGTGACCTCAGCAGGGAGGAATGCTGCTGCTGGGTTGTGTGTGTGTGTCCGTGTGTGTGTGTGTGTTACAGCATTAGGAAGGCCAATGGGAGCAGGGAGCTGGGAACAGCTGGCTGTCCCACTGGGAGAAGGTGATGGTGGAGACAAATTTCCCCCGCTCAACCATGGAAGCCCCTGAGCCCCGATCAACCCTGATGCTCTGGCTGAAACTCAAAGCTCCTCCTGTCTTGGTGTGTCCCAGCCATGGAAACTCTCTGTACTAAGTCACACTTCTCCTCCTGTCTGAATGGGCCACCAGACACGTGTGTGAGACTGTGGTGCTCTGGGCCTGAAGATAAAAGTAGGTAAATCTTTTCGGGTAAAACCGATCGAACGCAGAGTGTACCACCGCCTATGTTTAATCTGATCTCGGATCTCAGAAATAGTTCTGCAGCTAAACTGTATTGAGAACGGAAGGAAGGCACCTTTCAAATCATCTCTATTATGTTTGTGCATTTCAGACAATGTTAAAACAATGTGGAGCTCAACCCAGTGTGTGTAGTCAGCTCTGCTGTCATGAGCTGCCCAGATACAATGCTATATTAAAGAGGATGACCCGGAATCAAGACAAACCCCACAGAGCAACACCAACACTCGCACCGATGCACGCACATGCCCAGGCAGGAGCACACAAAAGCCCCTTTCTCCGCCTTCCTGGAACAACAAATCCCCCAACCCTGAGAGTGCGTCATCGAATTATCAGTGGGGAACTATAAAATATTTGGAGGAAATCGTGAAATTAAGTAGAAAATGTGGAAAAGCCCTCAGTCTGCTACACTGACTCATGAGAAAGGGGGGGGGGGGCAGTCTTAGCCTACAGGGTTGAATCAAACCCCCTGTCCTGTGTGTTTAGTTTCTCAGTTTCTACATTTTTGTTGTCTTAGAAGCAGTGTTACTGGGCACACACCAATGTAGCCATTCTAGGAGCCTCCGCTGTCTCTTCTCCCTAGGGAGGCACACCTGACCTGAGAGAGGATAACTACCTTAGAATCTCCCCACTTATCCCCACACAGCAGCACTGTAACCCCACTCCTAAACACTACAATACCTCTGCACCTCCCTCCCTCCCTCCGCATCTCCCTCCCTCCCTCCCTCCCTCCCTCCCTCCCTCCCTCCCTCCCTCCCTCCCTCTGCATCTCTCTCTCTCCCTCCCTCCCTCCCTCCCTCCCTCCCTCCCTCCCTCCCTCCCTCCCTCCCTCCCTCCCTCCCTGACCTGGTTCAGCAGAGTACAGACTCAAAGCATCAGGGCCAACACAGTATTCAAAGGAATGAAACTAATATAGGCTGTGGTGGTAGAGTGGGGTAGAGTGGGACAGTGGGTTCTCCTAGGCACATGGGTATTTCATATGGGTGTAAATATCACAGCTGTCCCATGTGACCTTGGCCAAAAATGCCATGGGTGGGAATTTTTCCCACCTGGCAACGTGCCATAGAAATGTTGATGTGCAAACAGAAGATAATCTAAGTGGATTGTTATATTGCGAGTCATGCAGTTTCGATGAAGTTTCAATGAAGGGGTGCAGCGTGTTACAAAGCTGACATGTCATGGCACCTAACTTTGTGACATTTCAATAAAGAGCGTTAGCTAGGTGAACTCCAGTCGGGGTGGAGTTGGAGATTATATGAGAGGATATTCAAGCCTGTTTCTCGGGATGACATTTGACATTCTTGGAACATTGAGTGGTTGTGGAATGGAACGTGAAAACAATGGCGGCATGCTGTGAGAGAACACTGGGCCGGGGAGTTGAGTGGGGGTATGACAGTATGTTGGGCACAGCGCTGGGCACAGAAACAGAGATAGATAGCGATTATGGACAACAACACCACCCTGCCATACAATGAGCCTCACTAGTACGAATTTTCCCATTTTCCATTGATCACACACGAATCCTTTCCAACATAGGACGTTGTTCTATGAACGCTTCACAACATCGCTGTCTCAGTTACCATTTCCACAGAAAAACACACAAGTAAACACAATACAAGGAAATATCTAGGTATAAACAATGCTATTGTAGACTACGGTAAACAGCATGCAAACACATGCTTTCAATGTACCGTCACGATGATTTAATAAGACAATTAGAGGGATAGAAATATTTTGTGACTAAAAGGTACATTACTCATCCAGGCATGTACAATACATTGTTGCATATTTAACTAACTCCGCACCCCCTTCTGAAGTCAAATGAACAACACACACACACACACACACACACACACACACACACACACACACACACACACACACACACACACACACACACACACACACACACACACACACACACACACACACACACACACACACACACACACACACAGAGCAAGCATGCAGTACAGTTATAAAGGGGTCTTTGCTCTGTAATTTGCACACAGGAACAGGGAAGTCCTGATGGAGGGAGAGACACATAAAAAAAACACCTGTTCCTCAAAAGACCCACAAAGCCTGCAATTTAGCAGGGAGACCCAGGCCGGCGCCTTGGTCCTACAGAAATGGAGGGGGCCCTTTAAAACACTTTCTTTACATCACCTGACTACAGGGGCCCCTGCCTTATCTGATGGGTGTGCGCAAGCACTCACACACTCACACACAGGCCCTTGTATTAAATTCACTGGGCATGCATACCCTTCCTCCTCTGCTCCCCCTCTAAACTTGCTTCAGGATCTCTCCTCTGTTACTGGGGTTTTCCAGGGTTTCAGTCACAAGGAAGGGACCATAAAATGCTGTCAAAGGTTAAGAATAGATATACTCCAATGTCACTGACAAACAGATAAGATAACCTTATGTTCCCGGCTGGACGTCGCGGAAGACCATGTACCACTGAGAATGTGTGACCACATTCTGCATTATTTAGATTTGCAGTGAGAGAGTGTGATGATGACTTGAGCAGCCTTCTGTGACACACTGTCTCTCCTGTCCTGTCTGTCCCCCTCTCCATCTCTCTTGTCTGGTCTGTCCCCCTCTCCGTCTCTCCCGTCCTGTCTGTCCCCCTCTCCGTCTCTCCTGCTGGCTACGGAAAGGTCAGGGGATCAGACATAAAGTTTAGACTGCCCTGGGGTAAGGGGATGGGGAGGGAGGGGGTGAGGGAAGGGAGATGGGACCGTCTCCCCGACTCCCCAGGACAGCACAGCAGTTGGCACCTAAGAACTCCAAGATCTGAGAGGTTTAGTAGTCCTCTCTCGGGTTACAAGGCATCAGCTGTGGAAGACATCGGTATACCAGCCTCCCAACACCAAAACAAATCAATAAAACCTGGTGATATGATACAGCTGTCTGATGATTCAATCAGTTAAGTTAGAGGTGATAGGACACATGCTTCGGTCTGACGCTTACCCTCTCTAGTCCATACAGAATGGCTGCATGAAAAACATGGAGTCAAACCACTGCACGCAAGTCTAATACAAACCCCTAATTCGTACTATACATTTGCTGTTCTTGTCTGTCTGTCTGTTTGGAAAATGTCAAATGTAGAAATAGAATATATATTCTGGGCCCAGAGCCCTCTAGAACGATGAACGTAGAGGGCGGTGAGGTCATCCACTAAACAGTGAATTATTAACCTGTAACCACGGCGATGGAAATACAGGGCATTGTATGGAAGTAATTAGGAGAGCCAGGGGCAGCCTTGGAGGGGAGCGGCCAGCCAGCCCAGCCCGGCTCACATGCCTCTCTCAATCCTCCATCACCCCTGACCCTGGCCTCTCTCTCTTTCACTCTCTCGTTCAATCTCTCTCTCGTTCAATCTCTCTCTCGCT
This sequence comes from Salmo trutta, assembly GCF_901001165.1. Lineage (NCBI taxonomy): Eukaryota > Metazoa > Chordata > Actinopteri > Salmoniformes > Salmonidae > Salmo > Salmo trutta. The sequence goes on along the minus strand of NC_042982.1, from coordinate 10,699,106 downwards.
CAAGCTCTCTCTCGTTCAATCTCTCTCTCTCGTTCAATCTCTCTCTCTCGTTAAATCTCTCTCTCGTTCAAGCTCTCTCTCGTTCAAGCTCTCTCTTGCTCAAGCTCTCTCTCGTTCAAGCTCTCTCTCGTTCAAGCTCTCTCTCCCTCCCTGGGTCTGTCTCTCAGGCTGAGCTCCACTGTATTAATAGCCATGCTGAGGGGTTTGTGCCAGGAATCTGGAGCCCTGGGCTGGATGGCTGGATGGTCTGGCCCAGGCAGGGGACGCACAGACAGGCAGAGAATAAAAGACCCTGCTCCATTGTGAGAGAGCTATGAATTTGGGAGGGGAGTCTCTGTGGCTGTGCTGGAAATGTGAAGCGTATTTATCATGGGGATAAACACAGACGCGCACACGCGCACGCACACACACAGGCTTGAACGCACACAGACACACACTCAAACACATGCACGCATGCACACACTCACACTCACACACACAAGTGCTCTTGAAAGACTTGTGATGGGAACTTCCAACTCTGGCACGTAAAGTAGAAGGCATACACCGGTCTAATTAAGCTCCCAAGACATTGTCTGAGAATGTGACCATTTTTAATAGTGAAAAGAAGCTGAGGTGGAGCTGTTTGATGTTGCTGAGTTGCTCCCATCATGTTTCTCGCTTTTAAAAGGCCCGAGTGGAGAGATCTGGTGTTGGGGCAAGAAGGGGCCAATGATGCCGGGCAAGATCACATCTCTGAACCTCTGAGAAACAGATGATTACACCATGTTGGCCACAGTAGAGGCCGCTGAGGGGAGGACGGCTCATAATAATGGCTGGAACGGATTAAATGGAATGGCATCAAACACATGGAAACCAGGTGTTTGATGTATTTGATATCATTCCACTCATTCCACTCCAGCCATTACCACGAGCTCATCCTCCCCAATTAAGGTGCCACCAACCTCCTGTGGTTGGCCAAAGATCTGCATCAGGAGAGGAGTGTGAGGTCAAGATGCATTCCTCTGGGCAGCATGGAAGAGAACAACCTGGCTGGTGGGATAAATGATGATGGAGGACAGAGAACCAGATGGAGCTGATCTGACTGCTGAGGTGTGTGTTGGACCATCCACAAGAGTGATGAAAACAACGGAGAGATCACATTTGCACTGTGTGTGTGGGGGGGGGGGGGGGGGGGGGGGGGGGTTGTGTGTACGTGCGTGTATGCATGCTTGCACAACCTACGAGTATGTGTGACCACAGGAGGTTTGTGGCACCTTAATTGGGGAGGACGAGCTCGTGGTAATGGCTGGAGTGGAATAGGTGGAATGGTATCAAATACATCAAACATGTGGTTTCCATTTTGTTTGATGCCATTCCAGTCGCTCCGTTGAGGCTGTTATTATGAGCCGTCCTCCCCTCAGCGGCCTCAGCAGCCTGTGTGTGTACAGTGGCAAGAAAAAGTATGTGAACCCTTTGGAATTACCCAGACTTCTGCATAAATTGGTCATAAAATTTGATCTGATTTTCATCTAAGTCACAACAATAGACAAACACAGTCTGCTTAAACTAATAACACACAAACAATTTTACATTTTCATATCTTTATTGAACACACCATGTAAACATTCACAGTGCAGGGTGGGAAAAGTATGTGAACCCTTGGATTTAATAACTGGTTGACCCTCCTTTGGCAGCATTAACCTCAACCAAATGTTTTCTGTAGTTGCGGATCAGACCTGCACAACGGTCAGGAGTTTTGGATCATTCCTCTTTACAAAACTGTTTCAGTTCAGGAATATTCTTGGGATGTCTGGTGTGAACCGCTCTCTTGAGGTCATGCTACAGCATTTCAATCGGTTTGATGTCAGGACTCTGACTGGGCCACTCCAGGAGGTGTATTTTCTTCTGTTGAATCCATTCTGTTGTTGATTTACTTCTGTGTTTTGGGTCGTTGTCCTGTTGCATCACCCAACTTCTGTTGAGCTTCAACTGCCGGACAGATAGCCTGACACGGAACCCAAACCGGCTGCGCGCGTACGCCATCGTGCATACATTTATTTTGTCCACCCACACCAAACGCGATCACAACACGCCGGTTAAAATATCAAAACAAACTCTGAACCAATTACATTAATTTGGGGACAGGTCGAAAAGCATTAAATATTTATGGCAATTTAGTTAGCTAGCTTGCATTTGCTAGCTAATTTGTCCTATTTAGCTAGCTTGCTGTTGCTAGCTAATTTGTCCGGGGATATAAACATTGAGTTGTTATTTTACCTGAAATGCACAAGGTCCTTTACTCCGACAATTAATCCACACATAAAATGGTCAACCGAATCATTTCTAGTCATCTCTCCTCCTTCACTTATATGGTGATTGGCATCTAAACTTTCATAGTATTACCACGATGACCGGCAACACAGTTCATCTTTCAATCACCCCCGTGGGTATAACCAATGAGGAGATGGCACGTGGGTACCTGCTTCTATAAACCCTTGAGGAGATGGGAGAGGCAGGACTTGCAGATCGATCTGCGTCACAAATAGAACTGGCTATTTTAGCCCTTGGCAACGCAAACGCTCATTGACGTGCGCGAGCAGTGTAGGTGCAATAATTGAATAACATAGATTTCTACATTTAGTTTGCAACGCTCGCGCACTCGACGCGAGCGGTGTAGTCAGCCTGTTACATTCTCCAGCAAAATGTCTTGATAAACTTGGGAATTCATTTTTCCGTCGATGATAGCAAGCTGTCCAGGCCCTGAGGCAGCAAAGCAGCCCCAAACCATGATGCTCCCTCCACCATACTTTACAGTTGGGATGAAGTTTTGATGTTGGTGTGCTGTGCCTTTTTTTCTCCACACGTAGTGTTGTGTGTTCCTTCCAAACAACTCAACTATAGTTTCATCTGTCCACAGAATATTTTGCCAGTAGCGCTGTGGAACATCCAGATGCTCTTTTGCGAACTTCAGATGTGCAGCAATATATTTTTTTAACAGCATTGGCTTCTTCCGTGGCGTCCTCCCATGAACACTATTCTTGTTTAGTGTTTTACATATTGTAGACTCGTCAACAGAGATGTTAGCATGTTCCAGAGATTTCTGTAAGTCTTTAGCTGATGCTCTAGGATTCTTCTTAACCTCATTGAGCATTCTGCGCTGTGCTTTTGCAGTCATCTTTGCAGGACGGCCACTCCTAGGGAGAGTAGCAACAGTGCTGAACTTTCTCCATTTCTACGCAATTTGTCTTACCGTGGACTGATGAACACCAAGGCTTTTAGAGAGACTTTTGTAACCCTTTCCAGCTTTATGCAAGTCAACAATTCTTAATCTTGGGTCTTCTGAGATCTCTTTTATTCAAGACATGGTTCACATCAGACTAGGCTTCTCGTGAATAGCAAACCAACATTTTGTGAGTGTTTTGTATAGGGCAGGGCAGCTCTAACCAACATCTCCAATCTCGTCTCAATTATTGTACTCCAGGTTAGCTGACTCCTGACTCCAATTAGCTTTTGGAGAAGTCAATAGCCTAGGGGTTCACATACTTTTTCCAACCTCCACTGTGAAAGTTTAAATGCTGTATTCAATATAGACAAGGCAAATACAATAATTTGTCTGTTATTAGTTTAAGCAGACTGTGTTTGTCTGTTGTTGTGACTTAGATGAAGATCAGATCTAATTTTATAACCCATTTATCCAGAAATTCCAAACGCTTCATATACTTTTTCTTGCCACTGCACGTGCACATCGCGAGCCAATGATCACAAATAGTCATTTGGTTTGGAGCAGAATTAGTACTTTTTCTCCACTTCATACAGTCTATCCATCAGACTATACTAGACTGTGACGAACATGCACCCATGGCACTGCAAGGTGAACCGAGCAGTCTGTTAGTAAATTGCATGTTTGAGCAGCAGTGCAGAAGACAGAGGTTAAGTAATGTTAGTAGTGGGAGTCGGGGTCCTGTATTGTAGGGAGTGGAGAGAGTATATGATGGTGGTGTGTTGTGTGTGTGAGGGATTTTACGTGGTGCAGTGACAGGGAGGATTGGGTGTCAGTTGTCAGCTGATTTCAGGGATCTTGATAATAGGACTTTAGAGTGCTCTGCTCCTCTTTAGAAGTCCTCTCTGGGTGTACTCTATAACAGTATGTGTTTGTATGTGTGAGGTGTGTGTCTGTGTTTGCTCACGGTGACAGTGTGAGCGTGCTCTGACGGAGTTTCCACTGATAACGCCTCATACACACGTCTTATCCCCCCCACCCCTCCCCTCCTGTCGGTTCACGTGGCCTGGAGATACCTCAGTCTGAGAGAAGACACACACACACACACAGCCCACATGAACACAACCCAGCCCAGGGCAGGGACAGGGCAGGACAGTGAGGGACCTAAGGATTCACACTGTGGTCCTGTGTTATGAAGTTACACTAACTGTCAAAGATAACATTGTGACCTGGGTGGAATCTATCCAGTTCGTCTTATAACAGGGCACAGCCGCTCTCTCTTCAACTTGAGTACACTGAGGAACGCAGCAAACGTGAGGTTTGAGGTGTGCAGGTGTGGTCTGTCTGAGAAAGCATGCCTGTGTGTGAATTCTACCGCATGCTACAAGGGAACAGATGCGAAGAGGAGGTCTGTGAGAGGAGGGAATGGAGGAGTGGAAGAGAGGGCCCTGACTCACTCCTGAAGCCCAGAGAAGGAGTGTGGAGTCTGGGGATGGCTGGGGCCTGTGTGACCCTCTCCTCTAATCCCCTCCTCAGTCAATGTACTTCAAATGAGGCAGAATGTCGACACAATAGCCCTTTGAGACCGCAGCTATGTTGGAGTAATTGGCAACAGGCAGCATTGTGTGACTCCTCGGCAGAGACCGGACAGACTGACTGACGTAGGTGGCCGTGGAGGATGAGAAGGAGGACGGAGGAGGAGGAAGAGGAGGAGGGGGAGGAGAAGGAGGGAGGAGGAGGTGGTGGTGTAGGATGGGGGAGGAGGAGGAGGAGGAATCCTGTCTAGTATTGTCAGAGCAGCAGCACTGACCAGCACAGTGGTAGAGGCTCCTAGCTTCAACAGATCTCTCTCTGAAGAGGAGTATCAAAAATCCCAGTGAAACCCCCTACCTGTCCTCCTCAGACTCTGGGAGAGCTGGTGTGTGCTAGAAGGGACTGAGGGGAACTTGTGATGAACTGTGCTCAGCCAAGAAGACTCAATAAAAACAGGGCCCAGTTTGGACCAGAGGGCTCTATAGAGGCTCTGCTCATGAGAGAGAGGGAGAGAGAGGTGGGGAGTTAAAGAGAGAAAAAAAGAGATAAAGAGATAGAGAGAGAGAGAGCGAGAGGCTCATATCTGCATCAGAGTGTCAGGTGTCCAAGGCACAGTCGAGCACAGGTGGAGACGTACTGTAAGCAACCCTATAGTAAAAGTGCAGGCCCAGGGCAGGCCCGCACACATCCCAATTGGCTGTGCTCTTTCAGTAAGGTGACGCTTAACTCCAGGGCTGCAAAACCATCTTCAGGTGTGCCTGGAGGTCCCCAGCACAATCAGCTCCCTCCCTCAGACCTGCTGAAACAGCCCCGTCGGACTTGATGAGGTCAGCATACAGTCTCTGTACAGTCTCTATCTCTCGTTGGCTGTGTCTCGACTTGATAGTTCATGCAGATTTTGTATTCTGGTCATGGAGTTCTGGTCATGGAATTCCGAACACGTCTACACCTACATTTAAATGTGTCTACCGTGTCCACATTGTGTCCGGATTCCCTTTCCCCGCACTATATTTAAATGCAGTATGCATTCTGCAAACGGTGGAACGGGCTAAATCTGATAACACAACAACAACAACTTGATGGCGGTAGCCAACTACTGAAGCTAACTAGCCAGCTAACCTCTGAAACTAGCCAGCAAGCTATCTAGCAAAGCTAAAGCGTTTGCTAACATGTTAGCATAACTCTTGCCAAGCTATTTTTTTCCACTTCTAAATAAGCTAGCTAGCTAGCATTTATGAGGTAAGCAAACTCGTTCCTCACACGCTAGGAATGGTTATCATCCAACGTTTAATGAAAATCGTTGCATTGCACTCCCAAAACACACTTTTCTGGAGACTTGTGGGCGGAGGGCTGATGACGTCTCCCACTGTATGCGCTTTCGGTAGCCTGATTGCGTCCAGACCGAGGAGAAATCCGCACACAATGCGTCTGGGAGATCTGAACACAATCCGACCACAAAGCGACTTTTGTGCGTCTACACCTGTCTTTTCAATGCGATCTTCGTACTCTGATAGCAGAAGTCCTATGTAAGTGTCAAGTGTAGACATGGCCATTGAGGCTGAGAGGTGTAGATGTGGCTGTAGGAGAAATCTGAATAGGATAACGTTTCCCTGTTGAGTTCCGGATTAGATTCGATTTACACACACACACACACACACACACACACACACACACACACACACACACACACACACACACACACACACACACACACACACACACACACACACACACACACACACACCAATGAATAGATTTGCGTTGGATCAATAGATGAGGAACTCACATTCGTTTTCTACAGTATTATGATCCAATCTCTGTCTGGTTGTTCGGAAATTTGGAGAATTTGGAGAAAAAAGTTTTGGCCACGAAAGGGGGATCTCCAACAATCTATTATGAGAAACAAAGGACTTCTGTTTCATACTAACCAACATATTTACATCACATAAGAATCCTCAGATGCTTTACAACATACTTTGTTAAGGTGAGGTATATGACATTAGTCATTTGCATACATGTTTTTGTGTTTCCGTGTGTATGCACCTGCGTATGTGTGTGTGTGCGTTTGTTGTGTCTATGGCTGTGTGTGAGCAGTCACAGTTAACAGTCAACATCCGTGCCAGACTGTCAAGGGTCAGTTTGCTACAGAAAGCAGCTGTGAGTTTACTGAGAGGAAAGACTGGGAATCAAATAAAGTGAAAATCGAAATAAAGACCTTATAAAAGATGAACCGTTGTAGTTTCCAAAGCAGCGTAGCCATAGGGCCTTGTGTTGGGATACAGTCAAGAGAAACCTCTGGACTTTTCAAACAGACACCACTGTGCTTTACAATACACCAAGAACTGAGATGATAACTTTCCCAGACTTATAACTGAGTTCCCACCCAAACTTCATCAACAAGTGTCAAACTGTACTGGACCTTAGAACTGACCAGCTACGGCAGCGTTAGCTTCTCATTAACTGTAACAAAGTACACGTGTTTGTCTTTCAGTCCCTCACATGTTAGTCAAATGTCCAAATGACAGTCCGGAATGGGGTAAGTGACAAACAATGTACTGTGTTTATATTTGTTACTAGTAAAATTGAAGAAGACGATTGAATCCATTCTAAAATGTAGCGCAAGCTGTGGTGCCACTCAACAAAGAGTATAGTGGGAGATGATTCATGAGCAACATGTTGTCAGCAACATGATAGCAGCAGTGGTGTAAAGTACTTAAGTAAAAATAGTTGAAAGTACTACTTAAGTTGTTTTGGGGGGTATCTGTACTTTACAGGCATTTTTTACAACTTTTACTTTTACTTCACTACATTCCTGAAGAAAATAACGTACTTTCTACTCTATACATTTTCCCTGACACCCAAAAGTACATGTTACATTTTGAATACTTAGCAGGTCAGGAACATTGTCTAATTCACACAGTTATCAAGAGAACATCCCTGGCCATCCATACTGCCTCTGATCTGGTGGACTCAATAAACACAAATGCTTCGTTTGTAAATGATGTCTGAGTGTTGGAGTGTGCTCCATAGCTATCAATAAATGTTAAAAATAAGATAATGGTGCATTTTAAATTATTTATACTTTTACTTTTGATACTTAAGTATATTTAAAACCAAATACTTTTAGACTTTTACTCAAGTAGGATTTTACTGGGTGAATTTCACTTACTTACTTGAGTGAGTTTCTATTAAGGTATCTTTACTTTTACTCAAGTATGACAATTGAGTACTTTTCCCACCACTGGATAGCAGTATATGAGTGCAAAAGAACCATTCACCGCAGAGAGAGAAAAAGAGAGAGAGAGAAAGAAAGAAAGAGAGAGAGAGAGAGAGAGAGAGAGAGAAAGAAAGAGAGACTCTTCCCATGATCTATCACACTCAGGAAAGAGAGGTCTCATGCCAGGAGAACAGCTTCTTTCTCAGACTGCAGAGGCTGGATGGACATTAGAATAAGCAATTACTTCTACCAAAAATGTTCAGCGATGGGAAATGATCCTGATTGCTTTCTTCTGGTATCTACTCTGCTCACGTGTCTAAATATATAATAAGTTGAATATGACCGAGTTTCCCCACCGCTGTCAAAGCGCTGACATCATCCCTGTGACATGTTCAAGAAAGTCTGTTCAACCCCCATATCATGATTTAGTTTAGACACACTCTGGATGAATCATTGCACAATCTTGAGAGTCTTTCAGATCCACATACAGTCACCACCACAGAATGAAACACAACACTTTCATTTATCCCTGACCAAGATGGCTGCCATTCTCACTCCATTCTAGAGTTTTGGAGGTTCATGACATAGTCTACTGCTCTAATGTATCTATGTTCGCCATAACACCAACTCAGTCTCCCCACTGTATAAGGCTACTCACGTTAGTCTTGCTGGACACAGCGAAGGTAGCTCGGCTGGAGAAGCGGGCGGCTGTGGGGCTGGAGGCTGAGCCCGAGGCTGACCCGGTCAGGGCTCCCATGCTGGGGCCACCAGCAGGGCTGGTAGGGGAGGTGGAGGGGGACCGGGGGCTCGCCCTCTCCTGGCTGCTGCTGTGTGTCTGGGCCTGGATGGATGCTAGCTGGTGCTGGTGGTGGTTGTTGTTGTTGTTAGTCATCAGGGCGCCTCTGTCGCACACTGTCCCAGTGAGGAGCTCTACCTGTCGGGTAAGGGCCTCCAACTGGCTCCGGAGCTGCCGGTTCTCCTGCTGCAGCTGTGCCACAGCCCGGCCTAGGGGGCCCTCGCTGGGGTGGGCCGTCGCCTCCTCCAGACGACGCTCCACACCCTGCTTGAAGGCGCTCACGTCCACGTGGATCTCACACACGGCATCTCTCAGTGTGGCCTCGTAGCGGGCGAGCGCAGCGCACACCGTCTCGCCCTCCGGAGAGGAACCCTCTCCCTCGGCTATCAGAGGACCTGCGTCCATCTCTGCTCCACTGCCTCCAGTCCCTGTATTCCTCACTGGGTCTTATCTGCTCTCTCTGGGGCTGCTTCTTCCACACGACTCCTCCTGTCTGAGTGTCTCAGACACATCCACTTTGAATGGAGATTGGGGAGAAGTCAGTCTTGTCAGCTGCAGCTGAACCTTTCAGATCCCATCTGTCCCAGGAAGTCCTTCAGGGTATCCTCTATCCTGCAGAGAGAAAGCTCACTTTTAAAAGCCTGCTCCGAATGACAGTACTGAGGTCTATCGAAAAGCAAACACCATTCAAACATGACAGACTCTAAAATAAGTGAAGGGAATCAGTAGAAGAGTAAAATGACAATCTGTGTTGAAGGCAGGCATGTGACAAGGCTGTTGTGAATTAAACCAGTGAGGTAATTGTAACTTAGTTTCAGTGAGTGTACAATGTGTGTGTGTGTGTGTGTGTGTGTATGTCAGAGAGATAGTAGTAACCCATACCTAAGTTCACCTCTCGAGCTCCAGTTTAGTATTCCCCCTCAGCGCTGGCCAGCTATGAGTGTCTGCTCTTCTCTGCCCGGCACACTGCTTTAAAACACTCCTCTCTCTCACACACTCACTCAGGTTAATCTCCCTCTTCTCTACTGGTCAGGGGGAGGGAGCAGGAATACAGAGGAGGGAGGGAGGGAGGGAGGGAGGGAAAGAGGAGGAGAGAGAGAGAGAGAGAGAGAGAGAGAGAGAGAGGGAGGCAGACTAGATTTCCTCTTTAGTTCAATTCAATTCAATTTAAGGGCTTTCTTGGCATGGGAAACACGTTTACTTTGCCAAAGCAAGTGAAATAGATAATAAACAAAAGTGAAATAAACAATAAATAATTGACAGTAAACATTAAACTCACAAAAGTTCCTAAAGAATAAAGACATTTCAAATGTCATATTATGTGCAAATAGTTAAAGTACAAAAGGGAAAATAAATAATAATAAATATAGGTTTTATGTTTGTTCTTCACTGGTTGCCCTTCTCTTGTGGCAACAGGTCACAAATCTTGCTGCTGTGATGGAACACTGTGGTATTTCACCCAGTAGATATGGAAGTTTATCAAAATTGGTTTTTTTTCGAATTCTTTGTGGATCTGTGTAACCTGAGGGAAATATGTATCTCTAATATAGTCATACATTTGGCAGTTTAGGAAGTGCAGCTCAGTTTCCACCTCATTTTGTGGGCAGTGTGCACATAGCCTGTCTTCTCTTGAGAGGCAGGTCTGCCTACGGCGTCCTTCCTCAATAGCAAGGCTATGCTCACTGAGTCTGTACATAGTCAAAGCTTTCCTTTAGTTTGGGTCAGGTATTCTGCCACTGTGTACTCTCTGTTTAGGGCCAAATAGCATTCTAGTTTGCTCTGTTTTTTGTTGTTGATTCTTTCCAATGTGTCAAGTAATTATCTTTTTGTTTTCTCATGATTGGTTGGGTCTAATTGTGTTGCTGTCCTGGGGCTCCGTAGGGTCTGTTTGTGTTTGTGAACAGAGCCCTCCCAGCACTCTGTGAACAGTTGAAAGGAATCATCTGTGTTGATGTTGCCTTTCCCCTTCCAACATCTCCTCACTGCACCTCTCTGATTCAGAGGGGTTGTGTTAAATGCTGAATGCACATTTCAGTTGAAGGCATTCAGTTGTACAACTGACTAGGTATCCCCCTTTCCTTTCCCCCTCTTTCTCCTCCTCCTAGTGTATTTGTGTCACTCTCTCACCAAGTGAACTTCTAAAAGCAGGACGTTCAGTCAGCATTCTCTCTCTCTCTCTCATGTGCTTTATTGTCATGGGAAACATATGTTTACATTGCCAAAGCAAGTGAACTAGATAATAAACAAAAGTGAAATAAACAATACAAATTTACAGTAAACATTACACTCACAAAAGTTCCAAAAGAATAAAGACATTCTTTCTCTCTCCGATCTCATTGCTCTTGGTTCCAAGTCTTGTCAATCACGCTGGCTGTCTCACTCTTTTAGCAGTGCTGTCATACATCAGGGGGGAAACTGACGCTTTCTTCCTCCCCCCATACCTCTCTCTTTTCCCTCCCTCTCTCTTTCTCTAGTGGTATTATTATAGGTGGGCTGACAAGATAAGAGAGATAAGACAAGACAAATAAACTTGTGAGATTACTTTTAATGAGAGAGAGATTTACGGGCAAGATAACGACTGACTTCAGGTAATCTGTGAACAAATCTGTGAAATGTACATTCAAGTAGTGGGAAAGGCCTGTCTCCGTGAGTATTCCATTGTATAGTTGTATTGTGATGTGAACAACTATTGATCAAATTGTATTGTCAAAGTGGGTAGCGATAAAAGCTGGGTTTGAGCCTGGTGAGTGAAGGGTGAAGGGCTGCAGCCCTCTTCCTTTCCCCTCCCCCGCGTAACAGGACCCTAGCAGAACAAACATTCCATATCAGATTGGAGAGTGAGTGAGTGGGGGTCTGGCTGGGTTGGGGGGCACAATGCTTGACAGACCAACACTGCCCTGCACCACCATCACAATGAGAGCAGACGGACAGACCCAAATAACTTTACATTCTACCCCACAGTTTATTGTAAACACGGGGGGGGGGGGGGTGATATGTGATGGCATATAGACTGTCCACCCTGGATATTCCTCCCTCCCTCCATCCCTAATTCCCTCCCTCATACCCCAGGTCTTATGTAAGTCTGCCTGGCTACAACAGCCAGCTACCACAGGGACCACAGTCTACAGTAGCCTGGTTAAACCAGACAGAATGCTGTGCTCACCAGTGTTTCAATTCAAATCAAATCAAATCCCATTTTACCGAAGACATGCACCGAATACAACAGGTGTAGACGTGTAGACGTAACCGTGAAATCCTTACTTAACTTCTTTGGGATAGGGGGCAGTATTTTCACGGCCGGATAAAAAACGTACCCGATTTAATCTGGTTACTACTCCTGCCCAGAAACTAGAATATGCATATAATTAGTAGATTTGGATAGAAAACACTCAAAAGTTTCTAAAACTGTTTGAATGGTGTCTGTGAGTATAACAGAACTCATATGGCAGGCCAAAACCTGAGAAGATTCCATACAGGAAGTGCCCTGTCTGACAATTTGTTGTCTTTCTGTTGCATCTCTATCGACATTACAGCATCTGGGCTGTAACGTGACACTTTCTAAGGCTTCCATTGGCTCTCTAAAGCCGCCAGAAAGTGGAATGGGGTGTCTGCTGTCTCTGGGCAAAGTATAGGAGCAGAGTTTGTAAGTGGTCAGCCTGGGGACAGTGGAGATGCGCGGTCACGAGAACTCGCCATGTTTTTCTTTCAGTCTTTGAATGAATACAACGTTGCCCGGTTGGAATATTATCGCTATTTTACGAGAAAAATAGCATAAAAATTTATTTTAAACAGCGTTTCACATGCTTCTAAGTACGGTAATGGAATATTTTGAAATTTTTTGTCATTAAATGCGCTCGCGCGTTACCCTTCGGATAGTGACCTGAACGCACAAACAAAACGGAGGTATTTGGATATAACTACGGATTATTTGGAACCAAAACAACATTTGTTGTTGAAGTAGAAGTCCTGGGAGTGCATTCTGACGAAAAACAGCAAAGGTAATCCAATTTTTCTAATAGTAATTCTGAGTTTAGGTGACCCCGAAGTTGGCGGATGTCAAAATAGCTAGCCGTGATGGCCGAGCTATGTACTCAGAATATTGCAAAATGTGCTTTCGCCGAAAAGCTATTTTAAAATCGGACATAGCGATTGCATAAAGGAGTTCTGTATCTATAATTCTTAAAATAATTGTTATGTATTTTGTCAACGTTTATCATGAGTAATTTAGTAAATTCACCGGAAGTTTTCGGTGGGTATGCTAGTTCTGAACATCACATGCTAATGTAAAAAGCTGTTTTTTGATATTAATATGAACTTGATTGAACAAAACATGCATGTATTGTATAACATAATGTCCTAGGAGTGTCATCTGATAAAGATCATCAAAGGTTAGTGCTGCATTTAGCTGTGGTTTGGGTTTATGTGACATATATGCTTGCTTGGAAAATGGCTGTGTGATTATTTGTGTCTATGTACTCTCCTAACATAATCTAATGTTTTGCTTTCGCTGTCAAGCCTTTTTGAAATCGGACAATGTGGTTAGATTAACGAGAGTCTTATCTTTAAAATGGTGTAAAATAGTTGATTGTTTGAGAAAATTGAATTGTGGTATTTTAGTTGGTTTTGTATTTCGCGCCGTGCGATGCCATTGGCTGTTGGCTAGGGGTTCCACAGGCGGAACGGGGTTCCGCTAGCGGAACGTCTGTCCTCAACAGGTTAACCAACAATGCAGTTCAATAAATAGAGTTAAGAAAATAATTACCTAATAAATGAAAGTAAAAAATGTAATAAAAAGCAACACAATAAATTAGCAATAACGAGGCTATATAGAGGGGTACCAGAACCGAGTCAATGTGCGGGAGTACAGGTTAGTCGAGGTCATTTGTACATGCAAGTGGGGGTAAAGTGACTATGCATAGATAATAAACAGCGAGTAGCAGCAGTGTAAAAACAAAGGGGGGGGGGGGTCAATGTAAATAGTTTGGGTGGCCATTTGATTCATTGTTCAGCAGTCTTATGGCTTGGGGTAGAAGCCATGTGGTAGCAGAGAGAACAGTCTATGACTTGGGTGATGGAGTCTTCCTCTGACACAGGTCTCTGAACTCCTCCCTATAGGCTGTCTCATCATTGTCGGTGATCAGGCCTACCACCGTTGTGTCGTCAGAAAACTTAATGATGGTGTTGGAGTCGTGCTTGGCCACGCAGTCGTGGATGAACAGGGAGTACAGGAGGGGACTAAGCACGCACCCTTGAGGGGTCCCTGTGTTGAGGATCAGCATGGCAGATGTGTTGTTGCCTATCCTTACCACCTGGGGGCGGCCCGTCAGGAAGTCCAGGATCCAGTTGCAGAGGGAGGTGTTTAGTCCCACGGTACTTAGATTAGTGATGAGCTTTGTGGGCACTTTGGTGTTGAATGCTGAGTTGTAGTCAATGAACAGCATTCTCACATACGTGTTCCTTTTGTACAGGTGGGAAAGGGCAGTGTGGAGTGCGATTGAGATTGCGTCATCTGAGGATCCGTTGGTGCGGTATGTGAATTGGAGTGGGTCTAGGTTTTCCGGGATGATGGTGTTGATGTGAGTCATGACCAGCCTTTCAAAGCACATCATAGCTTCCGACGTGAGTGCTACGGGCGGTTGTCATTCAGGCAGGTTACCTTGGCTTTCATGTACACAGGGACTATGATGGTCTGCTTGAAACATGTAAGTATTACAGACTCAGACAGGGAGAGGTTGAAAATGTCAGTGAAGACACTTGCCAGTTGGTCAGCGCATGCTCGGAGTACACGTCCTGGTAATCCATCTGGCCTTGTGGCCTTGTGAATGTTGACCTGTTTAAAGGTCTTAGTCACATCGGCTGCAGAAAGCGTGATCACACAGTCGTCTGGAACAGCTGGTGCTCTCATGCATGCTTCAGTGTTAAAGCAGCATTCAGACTGCTTTAACCAGGCTAGATCTGCAGGGGTGAGAAGGAAGAGATCTCCCAACAACTCCTATCCTGTCAATGTGTGTTAATTGAATATCTGGATAAATCATGGCAAATACATTTACTTCACCGATACTTAAAAATGTATTAGTGGGCTGGTAATGAGCAAAATCCACTTGCCATTCTCCAAACAATGTCTCTCAGTCCCTGAGTTGCTGGGCCAAGAGCAGCTGTTTCTTTCTGTGTTTTCATAATGAATAAATATGATTGAGCTCCTGGGGTGACGTCAGCCATGTTGCAGCACCACTCAACACTTGTAAATGTCGGACATGATTAGGGGGACGAACCAGGGGAGTACATAGACTTTGTTGTGCTCTGCCTATCTACAACAAGTGTTTGTTATTGTACTTGAATCCCTAACCGTCTAACACTCTAGTCTGCTATGTTTCTGCGTGCTTTCAGCCTTATCAGTGTAGTATGGAGAGAGAGGGGCCCAATGAAGAGTGGCGAATGACGCGTGACGAAATGAACTCAGGGATGTTTGTGGTTCGTGGTTCAGCTCTGGACCTCACCGGGCTGCTGAAGAAAGGGCTCTTCTGATGTAAAACTGAGATCCCTGATAGCGACAAGTTAGGTGTTATGCAATCCAGTAGTAGTGAGACAAAAGCAGGAAGTCAGAGAGACAAAGAAAGCATGACGCATGCATAGTCACATGCCTGTTCCTACACTCTGCTCTGGCTTCATTTCAGGGAATTGTGTTGGGCCGCATATGACATGATGACACTTGCTATATAATATGTGTAATACATGACCAACTCTCGTTGATGCTATACAGATAGTGGGATCCAGAGATACTCTCTGTGCTACATCAAGTCTTCACACAGAATTTCAGTTAGCCTTGGAATCCAAACCCGAGTCCACACTATTAGTGAAACAATAGTGAAACGTGGCATGGATTCAGTAGCAGGAGCAGAAATAGTCAAGATTTCGATTCCATGTCAGTCTGGGGATCAGTAAGAGAGGACAGAGGAAAGAGGTTGTGTTGTGAGGGGTAAAGTATGGTGACCTCTGACCTCAGAGTACTGGAAGCAGGTCAGTTGCTACAGTACCTTCGCTATTCTATTCTTGACTTCAACACGTCAATATATCAGTCAACATATTATCAAAACGGTTGATTCGTTAAGTTAGTAATAACCTTGGTTAACCCAGAACTGAAGTCTTGCGTAATTGGTCAGCTGCTAAATGAAGTTCTGGGTCCATATGTGTTAAGAGAAGAGATGCTAGAACCAGGAGCGGAAACCGTAATGAGGAGCTCCACCCTCTCTCAAGTCTACGGGCCGAATGTCCCCTCCCCTTTCTGAAACTCGGAAGATGCTAACACCTGCGAAGTCGTGATTTGTACAAATAACCAGAGATGAAAAACCCAAGCACCGGATCTATTGCTGCTCGTTAGCTATCAGTGTCCATCGTGTAAAGACAGATCTACGGTACCATTTATGTTTACGTAGTCTGCCCACTAGAGATGAAGTTAGTAAGTATAGTAATCTGCATGTAGGGTCAACATTATTCATCTCTTCAGAGGGTGCCAGGCTAAACCCCATTCCTATGTCCCCTGTAATTTCTCCTCCAACTAATGGTTTTGAGCTGTGAACATTAACAAGGAGCGCTGAAGCTTTCCCACAGAGCAGGGCTGCATCGCTACACCATTAAAACTGTACACAAACATGTCTGTCCACTCTCTTTCTCTGCACTCAACCTCCCATTAAAACTCCCAGTGTTCACGTGGAGGCTAGCACTAGTGTCTGTACTAAACAAGCCCTCCTCAGCCAGAACAAGTGCCATGCAAACACCTCTTTGTCTTCATGTATTTACGAAGTGTCTAAGAGTAGGAGGACTGATATAGGATCAGGCCCCCCAAATCTTATTCATTATAATTTACAAGGTAAAACAGATCCTAGATCAGCATTCCTACTCTGAGATGCTGTGTGAATACAGGCCCAGAGCTGCATACACTTAGCAGGGCACAACATTGGTAAACGTTCAGACCAAAATACTGTATTTGAACAAACATGGCTCTCTGATACGTAAGGGATCACGCCAGCTCTATTCATGATATTTCCATTGGCAATGTTCCATAACGTTTGCCTACTGAACGTGCCCCAGACGTCTGACAGAGGGATGGACAGAGCACTCTCACTAGGAGGGAGGAAGAGAGTGAAGGAATGCCCCGGCTGCCTCTCCTGTCTCCTGGGAAAAGATAGAATACCTGCTGGCTTTCGTCCAGCGAGACAGCCCGTTGACAAACCTGCCGATCCATCCAAAACAAAAGCCCATTTCTCTCTCTTTACCACATGTCAGCTGTGCTGTGGTTTCCCAAAAAACAAGCCTGCATGGATGTGATGACATCAAAGTTTCCATGGGAACCCTGCAGCCCCCCCAGAAATAACAGGCAGCTGATGATGTCATCGTCACTTCAAAGTAAATTTAATGAAGTGCACATGGAGCCAAGAGAGAGAGAGAGAGACAGAGAGACAGAGAGAGAGAGAGAGGGAGAGAGAGAGAGATGCACTCTTAGAAAAAAGGTGCAATCTGGAACCTTAAAGGGTTCTTCGGCTGTTCCCATAGGAGAACCCTTTTTGGCTCCAGGTAGGGTTCTACCTGGAACCAAAAAGTGTTCTCCTATTAGGACAGCCGAAGAACCCATTTGGAACCCTTTTTTCCTAAGAGAGTGTAGAGAAGAGAGAAAGAGAGAGAGAGAGAGAGGGTGAAGTATGCTAATAAAATGTATTTAATGTTACTAGCATTTTTGGCACGGTTTCTGAGGTACGTGCAGAGACATCCCGTGATGAGGTGGATTGAGAGGTTGGCTCAAGGTGAGAAGGCTGATAATTACCATTTTACGGCAGGGGTTGCATAACTCCAACCCTGCAAAACACTATCTACACTGAACATACCAGGGATGCAAACTGGTGAGGGCCCAAAAAGTGAGAGCACTGAAACATGCAAAAAATCCCTGCTTGAGGGAAATGCAGGTTTTAACTAATTAAACAGCAAAGAATATGATCGACATGATCAGTCTCTGTGTGTAAAATAAAAAGTTCTTAATGTGAACCTAACTCACAGCTAAAAAATGTAAAGAAAGAAATCCAATGTTATTTGTTGCCTAGACATAACTGCAAATGAAACTCTTGAGAAAAAACAATACACTAATATTGCAGTTAGCCATGACACTAATATTTCAGTTAGCCATGACACTAATATTGCAGTTAGCCATGACACTAATATTGCAGTTAGCCATGACACTAATATTGCAGTTAGCCATGACACTAATATTGCAGTTAGCCATGACAGCCTTTATAACAGAACACTTGTGACCACACACATGAATATTGCACTTGGGGAAAAAAACATCTTAAAATAGAAAGAAACAAACAGGAATTCTATTTTTGCTCTAATATACTGGCCACTATAGACATCGATCAAGTGCACAAGGCTACATGTGTGCAAAAATAACGTTCACTGAGTAAAAAAATGCAATAATCCCCTCGCTAACACAGGTGTTACTGTCAAATTCATCACAGCAAAAGCAATATCTTTGGGCTACATTGCACATTATTACATTGTACACTTTCTGCCTGTGGACATCTGTTCTACCCTTTGTTGGCATAATTGATCTCTTTCAGGTATAGAGTACACCTGGCATACCCCTTTTTCTCCACTGTATTGAAAAAGTGAGAAAAAGGGATAGTGTGTGGTGTTCCTTTCACGTCTGTAGTGGCATCCAGCTAAAGCCAGGCCCAGCTCCAGCTCCAGCTACACTTGATCCCTGAATCACTTGTTTAACAAGCAACGCCTCATTTTCACCTAATTCTCTCATTCTGAAAATGAACCACATACTGTAGAGGGAAAACCTTAGTTAACAGATAGTGGTTAGTTCGTTAGCTAGTTAACTAGTTAACATTTCACACAGATTGCCGGGGTCCAGTAAGCAACTAACGCGTTATAACCTGAGGAACGGCAAGGAGTCATATACCAGTTAATACTATAGCGAATTGGTTAGGTTACTAATGTTAGCTCATATGATGTTGTAACGTTAGCTAGCTAAAGTTAGCTGTCTGGCTTTATTAGACAGCAAATTTTCATAAACTCAATAATTTGATCAGACAAATAAGCTAATGTTGCTCAACATTTCTCTGGCTAGCTAACGGAGAATTCGATCCAGCTAGCAAGATTCTTAACAATGCTAACAATACTTGTTCACCTCAAACTTTCCAAATGCTAGTTGTTTTTTGGTTACAGCCCATGAAGTATGCTTCATCACCTTCTCACCCCCGTCTCAGTGGTCAGGCTTCTCACCTAACGCTACCTCTTCGTTATCGTTCAGTGGACGTGCTGCGGTAACTGGCAAGCTGTCTTTCCACTCTGCTGTCTTTCCACTCTCTGCTGTCTTTCCACTCTCTGCTGTCTTTCCAGAGTGCACACTGATGCTGTAACTTGCAAGTCAGATGTCTCTTCTCTCTTCAGTCGCATGCTGCGCTGCATTCTGTTATATGAACGATTGTCTGAGCCTTGGATACAGACAGTATTGCTCCAAATGAGCATCACTCGTTTACTACAGTCAGTAGAGATCCAAAGCCCCCCCCCAAACTTTTCTCATCGGATCTACACGAATCACGTAGCCCACCTATGTTGGATTCAAAACGGCGAATTTTGCCGAAAGGTAACTAGTTTGCATCCCTGACGTACCCCTAGAAATACACAGGCAGTGCATGAGAAGGTGACAAATATAATGAGATCCCTATAGGAGAGTTTAACTTAATCTAAACTGAAAAATACTGTCACATATCTGCCATACATAGCCTAAAGACAAGTGGGCTAGTACTGTATTATAGCTAGCAGAGAGAAAGGAGAAGGAGTGATGGAGGAGTGGAGGAGAGGGGGGAGAGGAGGATGGGAGGAGAGGGGAGAGGGGGGGTACATTCCCCAAACCCAGCTAACCTACTGAGATCACTGGCTCTGGATAATTACAGCCCTGCTCCCCCCAGCTCCCAGAGTCGGGATGGGCTGGGCCATACCGCCCGTGTCCTCACACACACACACACACACACACACACACACACACACACACACACACACACACACACACACACACACACACACACACACATTCATGCACCACACACGTGCAAACACATGCTGTTGTTTTCGGCACATTTGACCAATAACATTTGATTTGATTTAACATGCAAGCAAACGCACAAGCATGCACAGACGCACATGTAGCGTATGGGAATGTGTGAAACTTTCTCCTCAGCATGAAGTGTGGCCTCTTGCACAGTTGAATTGTTCACTTTTCGGTTGCATCGACTGGTAAGATGCTTCTGGAGGGCGGTCACGTGTGCTCGCAAAGCAGAGGTCCGGGGTTCGAGCCTCGATGTGAGCTGAATGGAGGAAGTGGTACGTGCTAACCAGGCAGCATGACGTCTGTTACACACATGTCGTGTCGCTCTGTCATCCTCATACACCACGTTTAAGATATCCTCAGAGACAGGAAATTACATTTAAAAGACAATGACCACAGGCTCAGTGGAAAGTGGCAAATCATGAATGAGAGATGAGTCACCTCCTTGGGCCTGCTCTATGGGAAAGGGGGGAAACAGACTAACCCCTACTATCAACACCCTGGGTACTCTCAGTCCACTGTCTCCAAGAGGCTAGATGTAATCGTGAGAGCTGGAGCGCATGTGAAAGATTGTGACACACACACGCGCACACACACGCTGAAACTTTCCCATGTGCCAAGAGCTATCAGTCTGTGTGCAGCTTCAACAAAAACTGATACTTCAGTGATGATGGATTCTCAAGGAAGTGAGCAGTGCTGATGTCATACTCCCAGGCCGAGCCAAAACACATCTCTGTCATATCCATCAATTGTTCCCCACAATCTGCTCTCCTATATCAAAACCTCACAACCTTCTCCCAGGCCTCCCTCCTCTGGCAACCAGACGATCCCTGATTCAGCATGATATCATCCACACACACACACACACACACACACACACACACACACACACACACACACACACACACACACACACACACACACACACACACAGAAATCAGCAGGACAATAAAGGTTGTCCGTCTGTCAAACTTAACATTTTTCACTTAAAGACCCTGAAGTGTGGTTTGGAAACAACATCACTATTTGTCCTGGCAATGAAGGTCTGTCCTCCGGAACACTCATGAAAAAAGAGAATGGTTTTCATTGAATTTGTCCACTTTAAAACCACTTCAGCTTCTCCCTCTCTCTCAGAGTTGCTTGAGGGCATAGTAGCGCTGTGGCGAGGATACACAAGATAGGTCCTTAAAATAACCTACCTAAGGCTACTTAACACTGCAGAAACTCTGGAATCACACCTTACATTTGTTTTATTGAACCTTTATTTAACTAGGCAAGTCAGTTAAGAGCAAATTCGTATTTACAATGACGGCCTACCCCGGGCCAAACCCTAACACTGACGATGCTGGGCCAATTGTGCTCCGCCCTACGGGACTCCCAATCACGGCCGGTTGTGATACAGCCTGGAATCGAACCAGGGTCTGTAGTGACGCCCCTAGCACTGAGATGCAGTGCCTTAGACAGCTGCCCCACTCGGGAGCCCTTGTTGATAAAGACACCCAAAATCTCTCTTTTTATCTCTGTACATTCTGTTGCACACCAACGGGTGTTCAGTCCTTGCACACCATATAATGGATGGTGTCATTCCAAAACACCTCTTCACTGCAGTGAACCTGCTAATTACCGAGACAGTTGAACGTTAAAATGATTGAGCGTGACTTTCACCACTAAATAAACTTCCACAGTTCGACGAAGACACGTCAGGGGAAAACAGCTCCTCACATTAAAAGCCTTTCATTATGGCGTTAGCTATTTGCTGCAGTCACTGAGAGCCAAATGAGGCCCACTATTCTCAATGCTTCTGGGGCTTGTGCAATGCAGGTGAATGTGTGTGTGTGTGTGTGTGTGTGTGTGTGTGTGTGTGTGTGTGTGTGTGTGAAATGTTGGACTGTATGGGCACAAACAGAGCGACTTATTTTGGCAACGCATGAAGCAGAGTTAAAAAACAGCTTGAGTGATGAATGACAGGCTGCTAGGAGTGGCGGACAACCCAAAGATCCCTCCTCACTCACACTCCCAGAAAAGGCTTTTGAGTTGCTGTGGATCCAGTGGTGTGTGTGTGTGTTGGTGTGTGTGTGTGCACGAGGCAGGCTGCCCCTGCCAACTCCTAATGAATGTGTTACTGAGGAGGTGAGTGATAACTCTTAGACAGATGTGCCTCAGCTCACCTGTGTTTGTATGTGTGTGTATGTGTGTGTGTGTGTGTGTGTGTGTGTGTGTGTGTGTGTGTGTGTGTGTGTGTGTGTGTGTGTGTGTGTGTGTGTGTGTGTGTGTGTGTGTGAGTGTGTGTGTGGTGGGGGGGGAGTGGGGTATGATGAACACATGACATCTGCCTGTGGCACAGATGAGAGCTCCAGGATCTAGCCCAGCCGTACTAGAAAAAACTCATCTGAGATTTGACAATAAACTACAGTTTGTAATGAAATACAGGAATGTGTCTTTGCCGTATCGGTTACTGCCACATCACTGAGCTTTCTACATTTATAGAGGTCTTAGGTCTGAATGAGGTTTCTACAGAGATGAAGCACTGTGGTCAGACAGTGGTGTTGACGCTGTGGTGGGGCTGTTAAGCATGAAACACACTGAGAATCTCACTGCCGATATACTGCCGATAGGTACTTACTTTACTTTACTGACTTTATTGTCCCCATGGGGACATTTTGTTGCAGTATCATGTACATGTTTAAAGTGGTGTTTAAATATAGTAGACACAAATTGACAATACAAAATTAGTAACAGTTACATACAGTATATACCAATGAAAGAGACTAGCCTGCTGGCCTTACTGGTGGACAGGAACATTAGCCCGAGCTGTTTAGGAGGGATATCACACCTGGCACAAATGATTGTCTAGTTGTGTTTTTCCTGCTGGGGGGTGCCCTATACCTGCACCCAGAGGTGAGTAGTTCAAAGTTCAGGTACTATACTGACTTTGTTTTACACATTTTTCATTGAGAGTATTTTGACTTTTTGCATTGTTTGTTGGTTTGGCTTGGGTCTAAAATGTTTTTGTGAGCCTTGCTGAGGGCCCTGAATTTAAAGATCTCATCACCTTGCTTGCTGTGGTGATAATCCTTCTCAGCATATTGTTCTGGCTGACAGTGGCATTGCCAAACCAACAAGCAATGCAAAAAGTTTAAATACTCTCAATTCAAGATTTGTAAAACAGCATCTGTAAAGCACAGTCAACATTAAAAGATCCCAGCTTTTTGAGAAAGTACAGTCTCTGTTGACTCTTTTTGTAGATCAGGTCTGTACATTTACTCCACTGAAACTTATTGTCCAAGAGGACACCCAGATATTTGTATTCCTCTACAATCTCTATGTTCTGACCTCTGATAGATGTTGCAGAGGTAGGTGTTGTACACTTCCTGAAGTCTATGCACATCTCTTTGGTCTTGTTGGTATTGAGGACCAAGTGTGATTCGTCACACCACTCCACAAATTCATTTAGTACTGGGCCATGACAGTGGGAGGCCGTTCCTTCTCTTGCTAGAACAAAAACGGTACCTGCTGCGTGCCAACCCAGTAGCAACAAACCTACCGATTCTACTTGTCGAATAGCAATGCTCGTCAGTGGCCAATAACTTGACTTTGAGCCAGTCAGAGAGTACAAACCCCCATATGGGGGAGCCAACAATATATATGTATTTTAAAGATGGCATTTTCTGCGTACATCCACAGATGAGCCATTCACACTTCATATGCAATGTAGGCTATGGATTATGGAGAGTGACTTAAATTGTTTCTTCGTTATCTTGCTAGGTAGTTATTTAGCTGAGGCCATCTGGCTAGTATCAACAAGGGCTTTCTACAATAGCAACATTAGGGCAGATAATGTTGGAATCTGGACCATAAGCAATACACTCATATATGCATTACCAAATAACGCTACTGCCACCTTCTGGTTTGGAGTATTTTAGCAAGGCTGAGTAGCTGAAGGTCTTTGCTGTGTGAACACATAAGAGATTGACTGCCGACACTCTGTTCAGAGGTGCTAAGTACTTTCGGCAGGCAAACGTTTGACAATCCTACCGGTGCGTCTGAGCTTTTAGAGGGGAGACACCCTTCTGTGCGTCTGTCACAGCTGAAGACCAACACAGAGGAAAAGGGCTATTGGTCTGATAGGAGGAGTGAAAAGAAAGGCAGGGGGAGAGATCAGGGCCTAATGTGCTTAACAGTCCAGAGAGAGGAGTGTGAGAAAGCCATCAAGACCACACCTCTGTTAAAATGAAGAAGCACCAGTAACCATAACGCCCTCTGCTTCCTCCCCTCCATGTCCACCCCAGGCCCTTCTCTACTATCCCCTCCCCCAGACCCTCACTACCCCTGGTGGTGCTGGAGGTAGAGCTCGGTGTTGCCAGATTAGGCAGTTTCACACCAAAAATAATGGGATGCAAGAAAACACACAAACCCCGCACACCCAGCTCACAGAGCAAACTGTTAAAATGTGGCTACTTTTTAGTGGATTGGCCAGGATTTTGGTTCCAATTGTGCTAGAAAGTGTCAGTAGAATCTGGCAACACTGGCAGAGCTATACCGGCCTTGGGATGGGGAAGAAACCCAACCAGCCTCCGAGCAGCCTCCAAGTATGCTTCTATATTTTCCTTTAAGAGTGGAAAGCATCAGATTTGTTCATGTTTAGCCTCTGGAAGACTATACAGTACCAGTCAAAAGTTTGAACACACCGACTCATTCAAGGGTTTTTCTTTATTTTGACTATTTTCTACATTGTAGAATAATAGTGAAGACATCAAAACTATGAAATAACACATACGGATTCATGTAGTAACCAAAAAAGTGTTAAACAAATATGTTAAACAAATATATTTTATATTTGAGATTCTTCAAAGTAGCGACCCTTTGCCTTGATGACAGCTTTGCACACTTTTGGCATTCTCTCAACCAGCTTCATGAGGTAGTCACCTGGAATGCATTTCAAATAAAAGGTGTGCCTTGTTAAACGTTCATTTGTGGAATTTCTTTCCTTCTTAATGCGTTTGAGCCAATCAGTTGTGTTGTGACAAGGTAGGGGTGGTATACAGAAGATAGCCCTATTTGGTAAAAGACCAAGTCCATATTATGGCAAGAACAGCTCAAATAAGCAAAGAGAAATGACAGTCCATCATTACTTTAAGACATGAAGGTCAGTCAATACGGAAAATGTCAAGAACTTTGAAAGTTTCTTCAAGTGCAGTCGCAACAACCATCAAGCGCTATGATGAAACTGGCTCTCATGAGGACCGCCACTGGAAAGGAAGAGTTACCTCTGCTGCAGAGGATAAGTTCATTAGAGTTACCATCCTTAGAAATTGCAGCCCAAATAAATGCTTCACAGAGTTCAAGTAACAGACATCTCAACATCTGTTCAGAGACTTTGTGAGTCAGGCCTTCATGGTCGAATTGCTGCAAAGAAACCACTACTAAATGACAGCAATAAGAAGAAGAGACTTGCTTGATCTATTTACAGTACCAGTCAAAAGGGATAGAGTGCAACTGGACATGCCTAGCTCTGGAACACAGTCCTAGTGGTGCTAGGATTCGTCACAGATTTATTAAGCTCTTAATGAAAGAAGAGTGAAGACAATGGAGGGAAAAACAAACAGAGAGGAAAGAGAAGGGGAAGCTGCTGGTACTTTGGGTGACGATGATGAGTCGTGTCTTATTTGCTGAGGTGCCAAGATAATTCACTGCAGAGGACTCCCACATACTCCCACATAACTGATAGACCTCTGCTGCTAAGAGAGGCCCACACTCTCACACAGAGAGTACACACACAGAGTACACAATGTACCTTTTGGAGTCATGCACTGTATGACCTGACTGCACACACACACACACACACACACACACACACACACACACACACACACACACACACACACACACACACACACACACACACACACACACACACACACATACACACACACACACACACACACACACACAGACATAACTGATTAACTGGCTCCCTGAAGGCCTGATAAAACACTGTCTGCATGACCTCATTTCCTGTTGCAGCAGCCAGAGGGAGGATGGATAGACAGTAATCCGTTGAGTGGTAGAGGAGAGGAGAACACACACACACACATTTCCACTCAGGGTGTTTTACTGGCTGGGAATCTGCCCCCCTGACCTTTCCCGTGTCATGCTTTATGGGAGGTGGTCTGATCCTGATCTGTGACCCCCACATTGGCCTTTAACAAATTAAATACATTTGTCCTTTGGGGGTTAATAATGTTTTCCATCCTATCTATCTATATACAAGTTATAAAATTGAACCTCAACTCTCAGTCTCAATTACAGTTCCAGCGAGTTTAAGAGTGATGTCTGATGTGACGACATCATCAGGTTTTCCAACTTCTATCCCTCGTCGCTTAAATCATCCTTCCATATGAATTCATTTTAAATAGTCATTTGCCTGCTGACGTCTGCCTTTAAATTACTGTATGGCTATGTAGGGAAATGCCTTTTTGGAAGTAAACCCCATCACTCAAGCTTGTGGCGTCAAGCGAGTTTTAGAAGATACATTTTCAGTGGACAACTTTCTTCTTTAATCGGTGCAATGTGCCGAGGAGTGAGGAAAAACCTGGCCACATTTCCTGGCATGTCCTGGGAGAATCTACACCTCCTATTGGGACCATGACGTCACATCAGTCCTTAGAAAAGCTGCACCGATGAAAATGCTCAGACTGTAATTACCAGGAATTGATTCTTCAAACAGGTAAGATGACAAAGGTACCCGGGAGGCCAAGGCCAGACTCAGCGAGAGGACTGAGGTACCCGGCAGGCCAAGGCCAGACTCAGCGAGAGGACTGAGGTACCCGGCAGGCCAAGGCCAGACTCAGCGAGAGGACTGAGGTACCCGGGAGGCCAAGGCCAGACTCAGCGAGAGGACTGAGGTACCTGGGAGGCCAAGGCCAGACTCAGCGAGAGGACTGAGCACGTGGGGTGTGTTCCAAAGGGCACACTATTCTCAGTGAACTACTTTTGACCAGTGCATTATATAGGGAAGAGGGGGTTGTAGGCCTATTTACCATGTTTCTGTTCTATTTACATTTACATTTACATTTAAGTCATTTAGCAGACGCTCTTATCCAGAGCGACTTACAAATTGGTGCATTCACCTTATGATATCCAGTGGAACAACCACTTTACAATAGTGCATCTAAATCTTTTAAGGGGGGGGGTTAGAAGGATTACTTTATCCTATCCCAGGTATTCCTTAAAGAGGTGGGGTTTCAGGTGTCTCCGGAAGGTGGTGATTGACTCCGCTGTCCTGGCGTCGTGAGGGAGCTTGTTCCACCATTGGGGTGCCAGAGCAGCGAACAGTTTGGACTGGGCTGAGCGGGAACCGTGCTTCCTCAGAGGTAGGGGGGCCAGCAGGCCAGAGGTGGATGAACGCAGTGCCCTTGTTTGGGTGTAGGGCCTGATCAGAGCCTGAAGGTATGGAGGTGCCGTTCCCCTCACAGCTCCGTAGGCAAGCACCATGGTCTTGTAGCGGATGCGAGCTTCAACTGGAAGCCAGTGGAGAGAGCGGAGGAGCGGGGTGACGTGAGAGAACTTGGGAAGGTTGAACACCAGACGGGCTGCGGCGTTCTGGATGAGTTGTAGGGGTATTTATTTCCTCCCTGTACTTATCTGTTCAGCACCTGACTGCCCCCCCGATTTAGATTTTTTCCCATTGATTATATACGTCTGCCAGTTGATTGAGATAACGAACTTCAATTTTTAAAGAAACCGGTTGACTTTGTCTTTTAGCTAGCTAGGTCTTTAAAATGTGCACTAAGAATTAAAACAAATACCAAATCGATGAAGGATGATGAAGACTAAATACATGAAATGTAAAATGTTTGAGGGCAGGGTTTTGTTCTTTCTGGATTCCACTAGAATGACGCTATTAGAGATCTCACACATGAAGCCCTACCTAGACTGCAAGGGATTGCTTTTTTCCCTCTGGTCTAAAATCAAATATCGCAATGCCCCAGGGCAGTGATTGGGGACATTGCCCTGTGTAGGGTGCCGTCTTTTGGATTAGACGTTAAATGGGTGTCCTGACTCTCTGTGGTCACTAAAGTTCCCATGGCACTTATCGTAAGAGTAGGGATGTTAACCCTGGTGTCCTGGCTAAATTCCCAATCTGGACCCTCATACCATTATGGCCACCTAATCCTCCCCAGCATCCAATTGGCTCATTCATCCCCCCCTCTTCTCCCCTGTAACAGGTCATTGCTGTAAATGAAAATGTGTTATCAGTCAACTTACCTGGTAAAATAACGGGCAAATAAAAATGTGGGTGGGAACTAGTGTGCTTACTAGTGTGCTTGAGAGCACAGACAACCTTCAACCGTATCATAACGTAGTCTTTCTGTTTGGGATAATGATTTAAGAAAATAAGGTAAAATAAACGGACTAAACGTATTCTTGGATTCTTCTCTTTTATTGGATTGTGCCAGATTGAATTATCCCCAGGTCGTCAGTAAGTGGCATCAAGTACTTTTTTGTATTTGTTACTACAAACTGGTGAGATGACAGAGAGGTACCGGGAGGTCCAGGCCCAGGCCAGACTCCGTGTAATAACTGAGCACGTACTATAGCGTGTGTCCCAAATGACACTCCATTCACAGTGTACTACTTTTGACCAGTGCGTCGTACACTGAGAGTACAAAACATTAGGAACACCTTCCTAATTGTCTCAAGGGTTAAAAATCTTTCTTTAACCTGTCTCCTCCCCTTCATCTACACTGAGTGAAGTGGATGTAACAGGTGACATCAATAAGGGATCATAGCTTTCACCTGGATTCACCTGGTCAGTCTATGTCATGGAAATAGGAGGTGTTCCTAATATTTGGTACACTCAGTTTATAGGGAATAGGGGGCCATTTCAGACATAAACCAAGCCAGAGACATGCACCAAAGAAATGGTTACGAGGATAATGTTTATAATGTGACCCCTCTGCTTGCCCCTCTTACTCGCCTGTGTCTGTCTGGATGCCTCTCCTTTATCACTGGATCCTGGATGAATATAGCCCACTAACGAGCACTCAGACAGGTATATTACCACTCAATCTCGGGGGACTAACTCCCATACTGTATATCCCTTTCAGTTTCCATGTAAACAAACATGTCAACAGTCCGAGGATTAAAATGTTCAAAATATATTGTTACTCAACATGAAACGCGAATCTCAAATCTCAGTAGTCAAAACAACTTCAGCTTTCAAATGCTTGCCATTAAAATCCCCACTTCCTATCACCATGGTGCACTTTACAGTTTAACTTCTCAGCCTGGCCTCAGAGCCATACGGAACACCGCCACTTCTCGGTAAAATCGCACAGGGCCTTTAGAAACTGAAGCCTCTTCTGGTCTAACTAGCAGCTGAGAGTTCATACTCTTACTCACATTGGCCCACATAAAATAACTATCCTATGACACTTATGTTTTTCTGATCGTACTTCATGTTTAGCTGTTGAAAGCCATATGAATCACACTATAGCCACTTACACTTATGTTTTTCTGATCGTACTTCATGTTTAGCTGTTGAAAGCCATATGAATCATACTATAGCCACTTACACGTTTCAACATGAAGGAAAAAAAGTCCATGCATGTGTCTTTCACATGACATCATCTCCTCCAAGCTGCTGCTTGTATTTATACCTTTCATTACACACTTGGTGAGGCCAGACCTGGGTTCAAATATTATTTGATATATTTTCAATTAATGTAGCTGCCTTTGATTGAGCTTGCCTGGTGCAATGGAAGCAATAGAACAGTGACAAAACTTTTGAAACGCGCCCATCTGGTACTCCAGGCAGTAAAGGACTCCCACAGAAGACTATACGTAGACGGAAAACTCAGAGTGGATCCTGCTGAACAACTAGCAGTGAGTAATGATAGGATGTGTAAACAGAACACAGAGGGATAGAGAGCAACTGGACATGCCTAGCTCGGGAACACAGACCTTGTGGTGCTAGGATTCTTCACTGATTTATTTAGCTCTTAATGAAAGAAGAGCGAAGACAACTGAGGGAAAGACAAACAGAGAGGAAAGAGAAGGGGAAGCTGCTAGTACTTTGGGCAACGATGATGAGTTGTGTCTCGTTTGCTGAGGTGCCAAGATGCATGTGTCTTTCACATGATGTCATCTCCTCCAAGCTGCTGCTTGTATTTATACCTTTCATTACACACTTGGT
This sequence comes from Salmo trutta, assembly GCF_901001165.1. Lineage (NCBI taxonomy): Eukaryota > Metazoa > Chordata > Actinopteri > Salmoniformes > Salmonidae > Salmo > Salmo trutta. The sequence goes on along the minus strand of NC_042982.1, from coordinate 10,669,056 downwards.
GAGGCCAGACCTGGGTTCAAATATTATTTGATATATTTCAATGAATTTAGCTGCCTTTGATTGAGCTTGCCTGGTGCAATTGAACCAACAGAACAGTCGCAAAAGCTGTGAAACCCGCCCATCTGGTACTCCAGGAAGGCTAACGCAATCATTCAAGGTTTTGGAAAAACTTCAAAGAGTATTTGAACCCATGTCTTGGTGAGGCCAGTTCAGGCAACATGACCCAGCCCAGAGACGGGTGGATAAGCAGCACTGGGAGATGAGGATCCTTTGGCTGGGACTGTGTTCAATTTACATGTGGAACACAATATTTTGCCCTCGCTATCTAGTCAACAAAACAGTTCTGAAACTTCACAACAGGTCAGAAAACTGAATTGGGACGGGGCATTGAGGGCAGTCAGGATCACTCTATCCTCTAGAGACTGCTGCATAATAAGAGCACAGGGTATTTTGTTTATAGTACATAGAGTAATGAGTAGAAAATGGTCCCAGCAGACACAGGCTGGAAGTTGAGTTAATAATAAGAAACTGTGGGATTACTTGTGAGGAGAGAGGTCAATGAGTGTTGGGTTATAAGAGAACAGCCACAGACAGATGAATGCAGGCAGACAGGCAGACAGGCAGACGGACACACACACACACAAATCTTTCCACTTGCTCTGCATGGATGTTGATTAAGTTAGTGCCAGTTAAAGTGTGTGGACTGTGGCTTTGTCACAAGGCCCGGTATGCTACTAATTCTGACTCGGGTGGACTTTCCCTGGTCTTGACCTCAACATTACACCCTGCTAGCTAGGCTTTCCATAGGTCTGCATGGAGACAACATGGCGACAGGGTCACTACCTGTCACATAGAGGGCAGACACGCACCTTGTGTGTGACATAATGTTCAAACATACACAAAAACAAGTTGATGAAAAGAGAGACAGCATGGGCCTCCCGAGTGGTGCAGTGGTCTAAGGCACTGCATCGCAGTGCTTGAGGTGTCACTACAGACCCAGATTCGATTCCAGGCTGTGCCGGCCGTGACCGGGAGACCCATGAGGCGGTGCACAATTGGCCCAGCGTTGTCCGGGTTAGGGGAGGGTTTGGCCGTCCGGGATTTCCTTGTCCCATCGCGCTCTAGCGACTCCTTGTGGCGGATCGGGCACCCGCAAGCTGACTGCGGTTGCCAGCTGGACTGTGTTTCCTCCGTCACATTGGTGCGGCTGGCTTCAGGTTAAGCGAACAGTGTGTTAAGAAGCAGTGCGGCTAGGCAGGGTTGTATTTCAGAGGACGCATGGCTCTTAACCTTTGCCTCTCCCGAGTCCGTAGGGGAGTTGCAGTGATGGGACAAGACTGTAACTATCAATTGGGGAGAAAAAGGGGATAAAAGTACAAAAAAACAGAACAGCAATAGAAGAGGAGGGTCAGACTGTCAGAAACAAAAAGACTGACTGAGGCACAAGGGGCCAAAAATGAGACAAAAGCTATGGCCAGGGGCCAGACATATGAAAACGGTTAAGGATACTAGAAGCAAGTTCATTTTATGAGGGGAGGTAAAATGCAGTGGTGTAAAGTACTTAAGTAAAAATACTTGAAAGTACTACTTAAGTCGTTTTTTGGGTATCTGTACTTTACTTTACTATTTATATTTTTTGACAACTTTTACTTCACTACATTCCTAAAGAAAATGATGTACTTTTTACTCCATACATTTTCCCTGACACCCAAAAGTACTCGTTACATTTTGAATGCTTAGCAGGACAGGGAAATGGTCTAATTCACACACTCATCAAGAGAATAAACATCCCTGGTCATCCCTACTGCGTCTGATCTGGCGGACTCATTAAACACATGCTTCGTTTGTAAATTATGTCTGAGTGTTGGAGCATGCCCCTGGCCATCCTTAAAAAAACAACAACAAAATGGTGCCGTCTGGTTTGCTTAATAAGTCATTTGAATTAAGTATATTTTAGCAATTACACTTACCTCTGATAATTAAGTATATTTAAAACCAAATACTTTGACTTTTACTCAAGTAGTATTTTACTGAGTGACTTTCACTTTTACTTGAGTCATTTTCTATCAAGGCATCTTTACTTTTACTCAAGTATTACAATTGGGTACTTTTTCCACCACTCGTAAAATGCTGTAGCTTTTTGTACACATGATGTCTGCAGCCTCTTATAGACACTAAGGTCTTATCCTGAGCAAATTGTTTAGTTAGTGTGACATCTGTGGCATTTGAAGGGATTACACAAGCAGCATTAATGAGCTCAAGCGAAACCACTACTGTGCCTGTGGCCTTAAACTACACATAACTTACCCTTGTCTCAAAAACTGGGCAAGTGAGGTTCAATGAAGTCAGTTTAATCCTAGCCAACTGGCACAACTCCTACTGTTTCTGTTCCCTTCCTTATTGTCCTTTCTGTTTGCTCTTGTTGAACATTGATTTCACCCTCCGGTAAAAGCTACTCTACCAGCACATTTACCATCATTTACCTTATAATTAGTGTTTTTCTCCCAGAACAAGCTTTACACTCCACCAGCAGGTTCACAGGTGGCTGGTTTGGAGGAAAGCCAAGTCTGGCACTGCACTGGAAAACAAAAGCACCGTTTCTTCTGCCTTAGCTTTCATTTTCTTTTACAAGCCTCCATCTACCTTCTTCCACCTCCCAGTGAGATCTAGTGCTGTTTGTTTTCCATTGGAATATTTGATTAAGCCAGGGGCCACACCACATGCCCTTTCAGCAGCGGCAGAGAGGCCCATGGGTCCCAGGGCAGACTGTTTGTAGACAGGGGACCAGGGTTGAGGGCAACTCAACAGCCCTTCCATCTGGTCCCACCTAAACTCTGTTTATCCTTCTGGCAAATTTTTATCCCTTACAGACTGACTCCTCCAGTGGAGTTGTCCTCTGTATACTTATTTGGATCCCCATTAGCTTTAGCAGAAGCAGCAACTACTCTTCCCGGGGTCCACAAAAAACACGACATGACAAGAAACAAAACACTGATAAGAGAGTCACACAAATGTAAAATACAATGATATACAAAAAATGTCACCAAAAAATAATGCAAACAATAAAACAAAAAAACAATTTGTGTTAGTGTCTCTGTGTGTTTGCGTGTCCCTCTCACAGTTTTAAAACCGTTTTTAAAGGTAATTTTACTGTTTGCTTGAGTAAGATGGAAAGGAGTTCCATGCGATCATAGCTCTGTATAAAACTGTCCATTGCCGTGAATTTGTTTTGGACTTGGGGATTGTGAAGAGACCCATGGTGGCATGTCTTGTGGGGTATGTATGGGTGTCTGAGCTGAATGTTATTTGATTGTGCAGACAATCTGGAATTTTTGTTAATAATATTTCTGATAAAAACTAGGAGAGAAGCAGTTCATCTCTAGTCAACCCTCAACCAGGAAAGACTGGCATGAATGGTGTTGATGATATGTGCAAGTAAGGGCATGGCGTGCTGCTCTGTTTTGAGCCAGCTGCAGCTTTGCTAGGTCTTTCTTTGCTGCACTTGACCATATTACTGGACAGTAATCAAGATGGGCCAAACCTCAAAGCCTGGTTCCTCTCTAGGGTTCTTCCTAGGTTCCTGCCTTTCTAGGGAGTTTTTCCTAGCCACCGTGCTTCTACACCTGCATTGCTTGCTGTTTGGGATTTCGGCTGGGTTTCTGTATAGCACCTTGTGACATCTGCTGATATAAAAAGGGCTGTATAAATACAGAGCCTGAACAACTAGTACAGTTGATTTGTGTCTAAAAACGCAGAACATCTTTTTACAACATACATACCACTCCCAATCTTCACAACAATTTTGTCAATATGACTTGCCCATGATAATTGACCATCCAATGTTATACCTAGGAGTTTAGCTTCCTCAATTTGCTCAATGGTCACACCCTTTATACACAACTCCAGTTGACGTTTAGGTCTTAGAGAATGTTTTGAAACAAATACAATGCTTTTAGTTTTAGATGTATTTAAGACCGGTTTATTATTAAATCACCCATTCTGATACTGACTGTACTCCTTATTTTACATTTCCGTGAGCTCACTGGCTTTGGGTGCTGAGATGTAGAGTGTGGAATCATCCACATACATAGTCATTCTAGCTTTGTGGAAGACCAGTGGCAAATCACTTGTAAAAAAAAAAGAAGAGTAGCGGCCCAAGGCAACTGCCCTGAGGGACACCACTCTGTACATAGACGATGTTAGAGAAGCTTCCATTGAAGAACACTCTCTGGGTTATATTGGATAAATAACTCTCCAACCACGTGATGGCAGGTGATGTATAGCCATAGCAAGTTTGTTTTTTCAATAACAATTTATGATCAATAACACAAAAGGTAGCATTGAAATATAACAATACAGTTCCAACTATCATCTTATTATCCACTGATTTTAACCAATCATCAGAGTCACAATACAAGTTGAGCGCTCTTCTCTATATGCATGCTGAAAGTCGTATTCTCGGAAAGATAGCATTGTATTTGGTCAAACAATCCTCTCCATCAGTTTACTAAGAACAGGCAGCAAACTGATTGGGCGGCTGTTAGAGCCACTAAAGGGTGCTTTACTATTTTTAGGCAGTGGAATGACTTTAGCTTCCTTCCACGCCTGTGGATACACACACTCCTTTAGGCTTTGGTTAAATATATACCAAATAGGGGTGGCAATACAGTCCCTACCATTCTCAAGACTTTCCCATCAAGGTTGTCTATACCTGGTGGCTCATCATTATTGATGGATAACCATCGTTTTTCCACCTCTCTCACACTAACTTGACGAAATTCAAAACAACAATCCTTCTATTTCATTATTAGATATTTTATACAAAAATATGATGGTTCACTGTTCAATGTCTATAGACCACAACCAATCCTGACCCCAGTAAGACCCCAGATTGTGCATCCTCATAGTTTACAGGAAGCGGATGCTTAGTTAGAACTACCCGTGGGTCTACTCTGTGCATCCTTGAGCCTCCTGATCCCATTACAGCCCTTTCCACTGGTGGAGCTCTGAGCTGGGCTGTGTGGCAGAGCGGAGCCCCCCTGGCCCTCAGCTGACTCCTGAACCACCAGGCACGCAGCTTTACACTGGCTCTGCTCTGTGATGATAGCCTCTCCAGAGCCACACTTCTCCCCATGTGCCAACACTAGAGTCCAGAGGTATGGCTTGGCATTTGCACTAGCAGGGCATTGGCATGTACTCCACTGGACAGCTCTGGAGTGCATGCCTGTCTGTTGACTGTAGACCCAGAACCAGCCACTGAGCATCTACTCTTGGGCGAAATTAAGTGCTGCGGTGGGGAGCTCTGCTTCTCAAGACCCACCGTCCGTGCAGTGGCATGAAACACTGAAGAATCATTTTCTGGATGGGATATGGGACATCTCTTCAATGCCTTGGTGAATGGCAGAATATGGGAGGTTCACTTGAGTATATATATATATATATATATATATATATAAAAGCTTGAAAGTGGAAAAGCGGCTAGTGAATGAGGGGTTGAATAAGTGTAAGAGAGGGTGATGGTGAGGGTGAGTGGGGACTTGGGTGGATGGGGGTAAGGGGGGGGGGGGGTGTACAACATGCCTTTTGAGAACAGCTGCCATTCCAGAGTGAAGTGTTTATGGATTCCATACTCAACTGGTGGACCGTGGACTGGATCCGGACTCAGAACGGGGTCAATACGGACCGCACGTCCCGAGTATGTTTTGGGCATCAACCCCTGGTATCATATAATCACACATAAGACATTGAAGAATGCATAGAATTGCAGGAAATTAGCTTTCCGCCAACAAGAGGGCAGTGCAGTTTGGGGTCGCATGGGTTGCGAGATGGGGGTTTGTTACTATGCCGATAAATTACATTATCCAGCCGGACCTTTGCCACCTCGGAAATATGTATGACCAGACCTTCTCAAATAGTACTTGAGTACCCCGGTTTATGGTATACTTGACTATGTAGCAACTGAGAGATATCATTTTGGCACAGTATTTCTCCATTTGTAGGGTACTAAAGACCTTATAACCAAGAATACTCCAAAACCTATGAGGCTTCCAGCTAGGAAACAGATTGGTTTTCAGCAGAAGACAGACAATAGTGTGTCAAACGCATTGAACTACAGCTTTTCATACTCTATCAGAAAAGGGAAAAAAGGTGGGGGGACAGCCTCTATTTTTACTAATGCCATCAGCTGTAAGGACATTTCGTTGGCGACTTCGTTTGATGCTATACTTTTTAAATGTCAGCCACCAGTGCTGGCCATAACCCTGTATAGGCCACCAAAGCACTGGCCCAGTTTCTTTACAGATTTCTCTGAACTATTGTCTATCGTCCTTGAGAACTATGATCAAATCATTGTTTTGGGTGATTTTAATATTCATGTTGACAAAGAGACTGACTCCAAGGCCATTGAATTGATTAATCTTTTGAGCTCTATGGACTGTATCCAACTTGTTACTGGGCCCACCCATAACCACAGCCATACTCTGAACCTGGTTATTACCAAGGGGCATTCTACTGACATATCCTCTATTGTTGATGTTGCTGTATCAGATCACCACTGTGGATTTTTTTAACCCTGTTGACCACAGCACATGTTGAACATATTATTAAGAAACGCTATTTAAAAACGCTGAAGTTGCTACAGATTTTATTGAGTGCATGAACAATACTCCATCACCTATTCTGCAGTCCTCTGTAGGATTTAGTTGACAACTTTAATGGGAAATGAAGAGCAACCATTGATGCTAGAGCTCCAGTAAGGTTGAGAAAGGCCACATCCAAATGGGGAGCCTCTTGGCAGCGTTATCAGAAAGCACAGCATTTCATTTCACTGCTACACAGACGATACACAACTTTACATTTCTGTGGCACCAAAGGATTTTAGCTCCAAGGATATATTATTAGACTGTATTAGTGATTTAAAGACTTGGACAGCTCACAACTTCAGCTAACCTCCAGCTAAATCATGACCGAGGTACTTATTGTTGGAGCCAAAGCACACAGAGAGAATCTGGCCGCACATTTTAATTCACAGGCAATAAATATAAAACATCAGGTGAAAAACCTAGGCTTCATTTTAGATTCTGAACTCAATTTCGAATCACACATTAGGAATGTGACCAAAATAGCTTTTTACCACCTGAGGAACATTGCCAAGGTGTGGCCGTTTCTCTCGCAGGCTAATACATAAAGATTCATCCATGCTTTTATTACAAGCAAGCTTGACTACTGTAATGTTCTCCTGTCTGGTCTGGTCTGCCCAAGAAAGCCATTGGTCAACAGCTAAACAAACAGAATGCTGCAGCATGGGTACTGACCAAGACCAGAGGGAGAGCACATATTACACAGGTCATAAGGTCTCTGCACTGGCTGCCTGTGAGTTGTGGAATTAATGTTAAGATTCTTCTATTGGTTTTTAAATCAATCCACGATTGTGCACCCCAATACATGTCAGACATGCTTTTAAGTTATGCATCCAGTAGGTCCCTCAGGTCCTCTGGCACTGGCCTTTTAACTATCCCAAAGCCTAGGACCAAGAGGCATGGAGAGGCAGCCTTCAGTTATTATGCCCCCAGCCTCTGGAATAGCCTGCCAGAGAACCCAAGGGGGGCCAAAACTGTGGACATATTTAAGAGATCTTAAAACACACCTTTTTAGCATTGCTTTTCCTTAGGGTGCTTTATAGTGTTTCAGTTTTCATTGTTATTCTTTTTGTTTTTATCCTCTTGTTTTTATTTTCATTGTTTTTATTTGTTTTCTTCCTGTGAAGCACGTTGCGTTGCATTCCATGTCGGAAATGTGCTGTATAAATAAAGCTTGATTGGATTTGACATCACACATATCACACTCTCTCTGATCCGCTAACTTAGTAGAAATCTCTAGAGCAAAAACAGTCAAAACAGCAGCAACTATTAAATTCAAATGAAAACAACAACTTCATACAAATACATTTCTTAGTGCATATTTTCATATCAAACATGATCATGCATTTTTATAAAAGACAATCATTATTCCATGTCAAGTATTTTTTATAGAAAAATTAAGCTAGTGGTATTATCATAGAGCAGTGCTATGACCTTGTGGGATAGTCCCTCATTCTCAAATAATGAAAAACACATGATCAATCTTTCTATATCTTCTGTACTTTTATAATGGGAGAGTCAGGAGAAACATTACCCTATATCAAATGACTTGATGGACAAACACTATACCCACATTCCCGAAACAAACCCCCTGATCGAGAAGTACTGAGATGAAGAGAAGGAGGGTAGGAATGGACTGCCTGTATCCATGGAGATCAGCTCTAACCACTCTGGCATGTTCTTTCAGTAGGGCTTTCTCTGAACAGGAGAGACACAGTACAAACACAATGAGCAGGGAAGTCTTTCTCTCTCTCTCTCTCACACACACACACACACACACACACACACACACACACACACACACACACACACACGTATACAGTCATGTTGGGTTGTCACGATACCAGTATCGCGATACTACAATACCTGATTCTCCATGGCAAAAAGGAAAACACAAAGCAGACTACTTTATGTAAAATATTGTGTGCTATAGCTTGTTAAAGAAACATGTGATTCTGGGTGACAACATAAGGCTGCTTGTTTCCAACATTAGGACTGTTTTCCATCAGGAAATGTAGTCTGCTTCACGTTTTGTTTCCTTGCCACGATACCTCGGAGTATCGCGATGCTGGTATCGTGACAACCCTACATTCATTCTACACACACACACACACATCACAACTGCTGCTACCAAACTCTTACTATACTGCTCAGTTTAAACACTTCTCCCCCCTTCTCCAATACACATGTAAATATTGGACTATATATTTTGCCTTCCTGTATTATACTTATGCTAAAATGTTTCTTGTATTCTACTGCCATTTACTTTATGTTCATATTCTTATCTTTCATTGTCGAGACAAAATCTGAAAGTCAGCATTTCTTTTGATGATGTATACCATGTGTATCCCGTATATACGACTAATAACACTTGAAAACGCACACACCCGCGTTATGTATGAAGATGTACCCACCTTGTTTGCTTTTCTTGCTGTGAAAGAAAAACAGTAAAAGTTCAAAAGGTTGTCCTAGCAAGCAAACAACAATTAGCAATATTTCAATTGGGTGAACTCATTAACAAACTTAACCTGGCAATGACTAAAAGGTAAAGGACAGAGTCTGTGGTGAACTAGAGACGCTCACCTGAGCTCAGGCGGGGTAGCATCACACACAAAGTGGCCACCATGACAAGGATGAATCCACAGCCAAAGAACAACCACAGGAAGTTCCAACTGTCAACCTCTGATAAAACACAACATCCAAAGTTTTATCAGTCAATGCAGTTTTTGTGGTATGCTCTCCTCTCAAAGCATATTACAGTACATACTGTATGTATTGGGGCTGCCATCAAGTGGCCATGAATTGGTGCTGCATACAGTATGGTATGTGTTTGGATCAATATCCTCTGAAGACTATATTCACGGAGTACACAAAACCTTAAGAACACCTGCTTGACATACACTGACCAGGTGAATCCAGGTGAAAGCTACGATCCCTTATTGAGGTCACTTGTTAAACCCACTTCAATCCGTGTAGATGAAGGGGGTGAGATGGGTTAAAGAAGGATTTTTAAGCCTTGAGACATGGATTATGTATGTGTGCCAATCAGAGGGTGAATGGGCAAGACAAAATATTAAAGTGCCTTTGAACGTGGTATGTTACTAGATGCCAGGCGCACCGGTTTGTGTGAACACCTGCAATGGTGCTAGGTTTTTCATGCTCAACAGTTTCCCGTATGTATCAAGAATGGTCGACCACCCAAAGGACATCCAGAAAACTTGACACAACTGTGTATAGTTGAAGTTGGAAGTTTACATACACCTTAGCCAAATTCATTTAAACTTAGTTTCACAATTCCTGACATTTAATCCTAGTAAAAATTCCATCTTAGGTCAGTTAGGATCACCACTTTAAGAAAGTGAAATGTCAGAATAATAGTAAAGAGAATGAATTATTTCTGCTTTTATTTCTTTCATCACATTCCCAGTGGGTCAGATGTTTACATACACTCAATTAGTATTTGGTAGCATTGCCTTTATGTTGTTTAACTTGGGTCAAACGTTTCAGGTAGCCTTCCACAAGCTTCCCACAATAAGTTGGGTGAATTTTGGCCCATTACTCCTGACAGAGCTAGTGTAACTGAGCCAGGTTTGTAGGCCTCCTTGCTCGCACACGCTTTTTCAGTTCTGACCACAAATTTTATATAGGATTGAGGTCTGGGCTTTGTGTTGGCCACTCCAATACCTTGACTTTGTTGTCCTTAAGCCATTTTGCCACAACTTTGGAAGTATGCTTGGGGTCATTGTCCATTTGGAAGACCCATTTGCGACCAAGCTTTAACATCCTGACTGATGTCTTGAGATGTTGCTTCAATATATCCACATAATATTCCTACCTCATGATGGCATCTATTTTGTGAAGTGTACCAGTCCCTCCTGCAGAAAAGCACCCCCACAACATGATGCTGCCACCCCCGTGCTTCACGGTTGGGATGGTGTTCTTCGGCTTGCAAGCTTCCCCCTTTTTCCTCCAAACATAACGATGGTCTTCATGGCCATTTTTGTTTCATCAGACCAGAAGACATTTCTCCAAGAAGTACGGTATTTGTCCCCATGTGCAGTTGCAAACCGTAGTCTGGCTTTTTTATGGCGGTTTTGTAGCAGTGACTTCTTCCTTGCTGAGCGGCCTTTCTGGTTATATCAATATAGGACTTGTTTTACTGAGGACATAGATACCTTTGTAAATGTTTCCTCCAGCATCTTCACAAGGTCCTTTGCTGTTGTTCTGGGATTGATTTGCAGTTTTCGCACCAAAGTACGTTCATCTCTAGGAGACAGAATGCATCTCCTTCCTGAGAGGTATGACGGCTGCGTGGTCCATGGTGTTTATACTTGCGTACTGTTGTTTGTACAGATGAACGTGGTACCTTCAGGTGTTTGGAAAATGCTCCCAAGGATGAACCAGACTTGTGGAGAGCTACAATTTCTTTCTGAGCTCTTGGCTGATTTCTTTTGATTTTCCCATGATGTCAAGCAAAGAGGCACTGAGTTTGAAGGTAGGCCTTGAAATACATCCACAGGTACACCTCCAATTGACTCAAATGATGTCAATTAGCCAATCAGAAGCTTCTAAAGCCATGACATAATTTTCTTGAATTTTCCAAGCTGTTTAAAGGCACAGTCAACTTAGTGTATGTAAACTTCTGACCCACTGGAATTGTGATACAGTGAATTATAAGTGAAATAATCTGTCTGTAAACAATTGTTGGAAAAATGACTTGTGTCATACACAAAGTAGATGTCCTAACCGACTTGCCAAAACTATAGTTTGTTAACAAGAAATTTGTGGAGTGGTTGAAAAACTAGTTTTAATGACTCCAACCTAAGTGTATGTAAACTTCCGACTTCAACTGTATATATAAAATATGCTTCTGTAAATCTGCAGAAATGTGTATGAACACATACTGTATCACCGTACATAATCAGATTGGGTTGTAAGGTACTCAACTGTGCCTGAGAAAACTACCTTTACTTGAAGACTTCATGAGAAGTTCCTAAACCACCTAACCTGTGACGATGAGGGTGAAGCTCTTGCGGATGGGCATGCGCAGGGAGCTGTGAGACACCCTGCAGAAGTACTTGGAGCCCGAGTCGTGCAGGGAAGCGTGGAGCAGGAAGAAGGCCGACAGAGAGTAGGTCCCGTCCTGGTGGTGGCGGTGGCTGGAGTACAGGACAGTGTCCAGCTTCTCTGGTAGGAGGCCTCCACCTCCACCACTGGGCTCCCTGAACCACTCCATCTCCACGTCCAGGGGGTAGTAGCCCACTGCCTCACACACCACCTTCTGCCTCTCCGTGTCCACCAAGGAGATGACAGAGTCTACGTTCAGGGACACGCGAGGAGGCTCTGAGGGACGATGTCAGAAATGACTGGCATTACAATGAGGATGTTGGCGGTATATACCGGGAGATCAAAATGGCAGTCTATGACACCTTTAATTGGTTGTTATGGTTATCATGTCATAGATATGTACATATTCATACATATGTATACCATATCAGGTAGTGATAATAAGTCATTTGTTTATCCTTTCAATTTTCAATGATCGCGCAAATGAGTGAGCAAAGTGTCAACAATTAAATGTATCTGCCTCATGTCCCGTGACCCCTAACCCCTCCACCTTACCCATGATGTGCAGAGCGATTTCATGGCTGCCAAACAGCGGAGGCACCGAGACAAGGCAGACATACGTCCCCTCGCTGCTCTGCTTGGTGAGGGGGAGCGTCAGGGATGCGTCGCCCCTACCGATGCCCTTAAGCTCCACCCCGCCCCCCTCTCTCTGGCCCGAGCGGCTGGAGTGGCTGAAGAGCGTGGTGCGTTCGCTGCGTCGCTGCAAACGCCATTCCACTGTCAGGTCGGCTGCCTTGTGGTCCACGTCAAACTGACAGTGCAGGCTCGATTGCTTCATTAGGCCCACCCACACAGAGGGAGTGCGGGTGAAGACTAGCATCACAGCTACACACAGACACAGGTCACAGCCAAGGCAGGGCAGGAAGGGGGGCAGAGGAGGGAGAGGGAGGAATTTGAGGGAAAAAAGGGAGGTTATAGCTAGGGACTTGTTCTGTTGTGTGTGTGACATAGACATACTGCACAGAATGTGACTTTCAGGAGAGAGGAGTATTTTACAATTTACATGAAAATGTAACTCACACATAGATCATAACTCAAGACAACAACTCCCTAAAGTAAATAAACAAGGGTACAAAAGGAAACACTGACACCAGGAGGTTGGTGGAGCGGAATAGGTGGAATGATATCAAATACATCAAACACATGGTTTCATGTGTTTGATGCCATTCCATTAGCTCCGTTTCAGCCATTAGTTTGTGCCGTCCTCCCCTAAGCAGCCTCCACTGACATACGCTACAGACTAGAGCAGTGCTTCCCAATCCTGGTTCAGGGGACACCAAGGGGTGTACATTTTTGTTTTTGCCCTAGCACTAACACAGTTGATTCAACTAATCAATTTATCAAGCATTTGATTAGAATCAGGTGTTAGGGCTAGGCTCAAAACTCAAATGTGCACCCCTTGGGGTTCCCATGACCAGGAATGGGAAGCACTGGACCAGAGTACAGTCTACATCTACTGCAGGGGTGTCAAACTCATTCCACAGAGGGCCGAGTGTCTGTGGGTTTTTGGTTCATCCTTTAAATTAAGGCCTAGACATCTAGGTGAGGGGAGTTCCTTGCTAATGAGTGGCCTTAATTCATCAATCAAGTTTTGGGCTCCCAAGTGGCGCAGCAGTCTAGCACATCTCAGTGCTAGAGGCGTCACTACAGACCCTGGTTCGATTCCAGGCTTTATCACAACCGGGCGTGATTGGGAGTCCCATAGGGAGGCACACAATTGGCCCAGCGTCCGGGATAGGGTTTGGCCGTCATTGTAATTAAGAATTTATTCTTAACTGACCAGTTAAATAAAAGGTTTTTAAAAAAGTGTTTAGAGAAAACCTGCAGACCCTCCGTGGAATGAGTTTGACATGAGATCTACTACATTACAAATAGACGGAATCCAACGTTTGAATTACTTGAGGTGGTTAGCATCTCTCTGTCTGCGATGGCCGCCCAGTTGCGGTAGTCTGCCTGGCCAGGTGTGGGCGTGGCAGGGGTATGTCTGAGGAAGCTGGTGATGACGAAGAGGCCGTCGGTGTGCCGTAAGGTGCAGGTGAACCAGATGTCGTGATCCTGGGCTCCTAAACCTGGCCAACGCACCTGGATACCCTCTGTGCTGTACCTGCGGATCTCACACTGCAGCTGATGCTCCACTACTGCTCCTTCAATGTACTTCCTCATGTCCACCTTAGAGCCTGAACACACACACGGTTTGAAGAGCACCTCTCAGTGTTAAAACACCAAACATGAACCATCAGCGTAGAAAACATAACCAAAGCTGACATTTGTTTAGCTGTTTCTCTCATTCACCTGTAACAAGGAAGGTGATGGCATTAGGGTTCAATGCACTGTCTCCTGGATGGCCAAACTGCAGCCCAGCGTTTCTGTGTTGGTACTGGGTTTCAGCATGTCCCTCATCATTGAACTTTACACGTTCATCCACCAGCATACAGGGCAGCCAAGGCACCTGTTCTAAAGACTGGATTCCTGGCACCTCTGTCAAATAGATGAATAAGTAGAATAATCACAATGAGTTTAACATTTTACTTCACCTTTAAAAATCAATCATAAGTATAGGCTAACAAATAGTTCATTCATAAGAACTCTGAATGAGCACAGCATGCGTGAAACCGTCTAGGGAAAGAGAAATACTCGCAAAAAATAGTTCATAAGGTAGCCTACCCGCACAGAGAAATAAACAGATAACAATGTTGACGTTTAAACGCATAATGTTACAAAACTGTCTTCGGGAGATGTCTTTCGCTGCGCCATTCGACTCCAAGAACTTTCACTTTCATTTCGGAAATTTGACGCAAGTGAAGAAAAAAAATGCAATCTGCTCGTGCAGTTGTCTGTAAGACACGTTAACGTTAGATTTTTACAATGGCTTGTAATAGTAAACTAATATCATCAGATAATATGTGAACGAGGAATAACATTTTAAAAACTGCAACTAAACATAACCCCCCATACATCCATACCATGAGCGGCGCTGTAAAGTCCTGAAAATACATTTCGTCGCTCTTCAATGAAAACACATCCTGACCACGTGACGCGGACGTACGACGAGTTGTTTTGAATGATCGAAGACGAAGAAAAAAAGTTCAACACGTTTATTTTATTGGCTTCTTGTAATATCGCATTGGAAAGTAAGTATATATTTAAATGATTAACGTACTTGTCTCCTTTTATTGTAAATCAGCATAATAATGAATTGAAGAAAAGTGTGCACGTGCTCTTCGTTGTAGTTGGCTTGGCGTGCTGTTGGGTGCAGCGTGGATGAACGGACTCACATTGAAGACTGACCTGCGCCTCACCCGAACACAATGATGACTCAAGGTTGCTATGAGATTTCAGTTGAATGCATGTGCTTTGTTTATAGCTATAAGCATGTTAGCTGTAGGCATTTGCATAACTAGCGAGCTGACACTGAATAGACATTATTTACTGTCAGTAGTACCTGTAGTGAAATGTGTATCGATATGTTGGGGTAAAACCATTTGAATCACTTTGACAGGACACCTTTTGATTTGAACTAAACCTTTCATACATATTTGCCCGTTTGACTTTTTGGACCCGAGTGGCTAAACATTATAGATAAATGTGCTCAAAGTTGACCGATTTTGCATACCCAACTATACCATGAGACATACAGTGTATTTGGAAAGTATTAAGACCGTTGACATTTAACAAAAATTGTTACAGCCTTATAAAATTGATTTATTTTTAAACCTCATATCTACACACAATACCCCATAATGACAAAGCAAAAATAGCCTTATCAAAATGTTTGCAAATGTATTACAAATAAGAAACGGAAATATCACATTCACATAAGTATTCAGACCCTTTACTCAGTACTTTGTTGAAGCACCTTTGGCAGCGATTACAGCCTTGAGTCTTCTTGGGTATGACAATACACGCTTGGCACACCAGTATATGGGGAGTTTCTCCCAGTCTTCTCTGCAGATCCTCTCAAGCTCTGTCAGGTTGGATGGGAGTATCGCTGCACAGCTATTTTCAGGTCTCTCTAGAGACGTTAGATCAGGTTCAATCCCGGGTCCAACTGCACTTAAAGAAACTTTCTTGAAATGTTCTGGAGTGACCGACTTTCATGTCTTAAAGTAATGATGTACTGTCATTTCTCTTTGCTTATTTGAGCTGTTCTTGCCATATTATGGACTTGGTCTTTTACCAAATAGGGCTAGCTTCTGTATACCACCCCAACCTTGTCACAACAACTGATTGGCTCAAATGCATTAAGAAGGAAAGAAAGTCCACAAATGAACTTAACAAGACACACCTGTTAATTGAAATGCATTCCAGGTGACTACCTCATGAAACTGGTTGAGAGTGCCAAGTGTGTGCAGAGCTGTCATCAAGGCAAAGTGTGGCTACTCTGAAGAACCTCAAATATAAACTATTATGGTTTAACACTTTTGGTTACTACTTGATTCCATATGTGTTATTTCATAGTTTTGATGTCTTCACTATTATTCTACAATGTAGAAAATAGTCAAAATAAAGAAACCCTTGAATGAGTAGTTGTCAACTTTTGACTGGTACTGTAAGTTGTACCTTCGACCCTATTTTACATCATCTGAGGTTCTTTTGACTGCCATAGGTTGAGACACAACATACTCTTGAATACAGGGTGGGTGTCATGTTTTGGCTGATAAATGTACTAATAAGTTAAAATTTCTACTTTCAAATGGTACCACAAAGATGGTTGGGATGTTGACTTGAATGGGAATATCTGTTTTAAATTACTGTTAATCCTCATAGATAATAGTATAGATGTGACCATTTAAAGGTGCCACAATTATTTTTTTTAAATTGCGTTGTAATTTCAGAAAATGTCCATAATATCTGCAGTAATAGTGGAATGATGGTGTGTTTCACAGTATTACTTACCTTCCAGTGTTGTGATTGGCTGTGATATTCGCTTATTGATTTCTCCTGCCTGAGAGGCATCCAATGTCAAAATGGGAAAGCTGTTTTGACTTTGGCTGTGTTATCTAGTGGAAATCGAGTCAAGTGGCCAATGTAGAATTCGCTCTGTCATTTCTTGGTTGCTAAAGTTCTACACTGTCGCTCAATTCCCCGTAGCTCAGTTGGTAGAGCATGGTGTTTGCAACACCAGGGTTGTGGGTTCGATTCCCACGGGGGGCCAAGTACGAAGAAAAAAAAAATATGTATGAAATGAAAATGAAATGTATGCATTCACTACTGTAAGTCGCTCTGGATAAGAGCGTCTGCTAAATGACTAAAAAAAACAACAACAAAAAACAAGCACTGAATAGTGTAGGGAATCATTGTACCATCTAAATCGCTGTGAAATCTCAAATAGAAAAATATTTTTTCTACATCTGTTTGAAGCTGGTGGACCAAAACCTAAAGTAAAAGGCTCAAGCGCAAGTCTGTTCCATGTTACGGGGAAATGGGATGCGGTGGAGGGGGAGATTTTGTTTTCAATGTAGCCTAGTGCCGTTGCAATTCACCTAGCTTCCACATGGGGGAGAAATTATAGGTGTGGCACCTTTTCAGTTGACATTTGAATATGGGCAGATCAGCGTGGTGGTAAGTTGAAGGTCAAATTTCAATGGCGTACCAGCTAAATTGCAATGGTCTGAAGAATAGGTCCATTCTATTTCTATGATTGAAATGACACCCACCCTGTATCCAAGAACATATTGTCTCAACTGAAGCTTGCAACAGTCTTTGTAAGCTTTTAAACGGTTGAGTTTGATATTATTTATATTTTCCGGTGATGAAGACATGGATGTCACATGGTATAGTGGGGTATGAAAAATGGGTAAACTTTGAGCTCCTTTATCTCTGGAATGTTTTGGCATTAGGTTACAAGTATGCAACGTTTTTTTTAAACAAAAGGGATGCTGTCAAAGTGATTAAATTCAAATGGATTTACCCTTGGCAACCTGGTTTCTGTACTGAACTAACTACTCTCTAGTCTACTCGTGTGTTCATTCGTTCTCACTGTTCTGCTTGTGCTTTCAGATTCCTGGCTGAGCTGTGAGAAGACTGCCGTTCTCCAGGGAGGCTTTCTGTTGGCCAACAGGCTATGCCAGCCAGCGTCACTCAGTGCCCTACAGAAGGAGGACTGGAGTAAGGTTGGCCACCCAATTCTACAGGCTGTCAGAGAAATCTGTGGGCAGGAGCGAGGTAGCCGTCTGAGCAGTGTCCGCTGGAAGAAGAAAATCATCTGCATCTTATGGAGCAAATTACTGGGGAGGGAGAGCGAAGAGGACATGGAAATCGGCTGGAGGGAGAATCCATTCTTCTCTCTACAGAACAGCCTACCTGACATTAACCGAACAGTGATGTTTGAGCTGGTCAAGTTGACAGGCTTCTCTCAGATCTACGCCCAGCTGCTGCTTTGCCTCCCATCGGCCCACCTGAGTGCAGAGCTAGAGAAGCTAGTTCAACACGTTACCCAAAACAGCACTGAGGAGGATGTCCGTGTCCTGCTGGAGGTGTGGTGGGAGCTGTGGAAGGGCAGGGGGGGAAGGCAAGAGGAGGATGACCTAGATAAGGTCTTTACTAACCGGTGGACCAGCCTCACCTACACCACCGGCCTTTCACCTCAGGCTGCCAAGAGGTTCAAGTCAGACCCAGACACCCCAACATCACCATCGTCCACCACTGATGTGCTGTCCATTCTTTTTCATGCTCTGGAGGAGATGAAAGGGCATCTGAGCACCTCTGACCTTTGCTACCGTGCCCTATCCAACTGCCTCGACTCCCTGTACACCTCACATCTGATAGACCAAGCTATCATCCTCCCAGCTGAGGTGCAACTTCAGAGCCTGACCAGTGCAGTGACTGTCCGAAAGAGGCATGCTGGGATAGAGAAGTTTGACCTGGTCCAGGTGATAAGCGAGGCCCAATGTGACCTGAAGGCAGCCCACACACCCTCTCAGTTTAAACCCTGTGGAATGACACTAATGCAAGCCCTGCAGACTGTCTCACAGCTCACTCAGGCCTGGGAGAAGAGAGGGCTGCTGGAGATGACCGACAGCGGGGACCCCAGTGACATGACACGCCGTTTGAAGAACAGTCTGGCCAGAGTGCTTGAGTCCCTAGAGGAACGGTCCATGTCTCAGACCATGGATGAGGGTGAGCAGCAGACACTGAACAATGTGCACAGCATTTTGAGAGGCTTGTTAGTCTCACTGTCCTTCCCCGACACAGAGAGCAACGCTGGGGAAATGGCCCACATAGCCGTAGCCATCATTAACCACCGCTTGGAGGGCTTCCAAGATTTCACTATGCTATTTGCCACTGAACTGAGCTGGTCCCTGAGCATGGAGGAGTGGATCAGCTGTCTGGAGAGAAACAAAAACGCATTCCAGCGAAAGGATATTGTCATGAAATTAGTCTCCACTCTCATTGCAAAGTGCCAAATGGATAGTGAAGTAGAGCACTGCAGAAAGCTGAAGGACATTATTGTGAACATTTTCGCAGAGCTCCCCTTACCTGAGAAAAACACAACATTAGCGGAAATGTTAACCTGCTCCAAGAGGGGTCTCCAGGGCTCTCTGCCCCTGGCTGTGACGGAGGGCTTTAGTGAGGAGCTCAACATGACGTTCAACTGCATCATCCAGGGGGGAGCGGTGCAGAACAACCTCAGCTTGGCCGTGGCCGCCATAGCCCGTGTGGCCTTTCAGAACCCAGAGGCCACCCTGCGTCGGTGCTGCCATCTGGCGGTGGTGAACCATGGGGCCCACAGCCTCCTCTCCAAGATACTCCAGCAGCTCTCGGGGCTGAGGGGCAGTGCCCCCGGTTGCACAGAGGGGACAGGCAGCTCTGCGGGGAGCTTACTGTGCAGC
The DNA here is from genome assembly GCF_901001165.1 of Salmo trutta. Lineage (NCBI taxonomy): Eukaryota > Metazoa > Chordata > Actinopteri > Salmoniformes > Salmonidae > Salmo > Salmo trutta. The sequence continues at coordinate 10,649,459 of NC_042982.1, read as the reverse complement.
TGTCTTCAAGATACTGCCATGACTAAACTGTCCTCGGCTAAGGAGGAGGACCAGTTCCTGCACTTCCTGGTTGCACTTATGCAGCCGAGCATTTCGGAGAGCTCAGAGAGAGGCCAGAGTTTCCTGCACCCTGAAGAGGTTGTGTGTGCCTTCGTCCTGCCTCACCTCTCCCCCTCCTCTGGCTATAGCACCTGCAGCCTGGAGCTGTGCCTGCGTTTGCTCCACTCTGCCTTTTCTCTGGAATTCCAGGATCCATCTCCACACTGGGTCATGAACTGCTCCCCGTTCCCCCTCCTCTACGTCCTCTGCCAGATTCTGAACGAGGGCTGCCGGTGCTGGGAGCTTCCTGTAGAGGGTGAACCCCGTCACTTATCCATGGAGTCCAAGGAGATGCTTGTCACTGTGCTCACTGCACTGGGCAAGGTGGTGGGACGGGAGGTGGCCTCAGCCCCCAACACCTGGTCCAGAGCCCTCTTCTGGCTCTACAATAAAGTGGAGGCCCTGGACTGGACTGTTCGCTTCCATCTGAAGGTAGTGTGGGGAGATCACTTCAAAAACGAGGTGCCGTCCTCACTGTTGGCTGTGTGCGAGCTGCCGGAGCAGGAGTGGTCTGGCCTAAAGTTGGCCCAGTATGGGCAGGGCACAGGACTGCTGGCGTGGATGGAGTGCTGCGCTCTCTCTGACGAGGTTCAGGACACCATGCTGACCTCTCTGGCTCTGGACCAGCACCGGCCCGACGACGTCAACATGTTCAGCAAAGGCCTGCTGGTGGCCGTGACACAGACCCTACCCTGGTGCACCGTCGCCGAGTGGGGCAGGCTGCTGAGAGCCATGCGAGAGCTGCTCCGCTCAGGCCGGCTCCACGTGCCTTACTCTCTGGAGTATGTGGACTTTCTCCCCCTGCTGGACCTGCGGGCCTTCTCCTGCGAGCTGCGTCTGTCCGTGCTACTGCTGCGTGTCCTCCAGCTGCTCTGCGGCTCCAGCTGCAAGGACTGGCTGCCCTGCCAGGGCTGGGCCCACGTGGGGCGGCTGTACGCCAGCGCCACAAGGGAGCTCATAGACTCCCTGAGGGGAAAGCTGTCGCCGTCTTCCTCCAACACCTCACCCAAAGACCCAAAGGAAGAGAGGTTAGCTACCACCACCGCCAGCCAGGAGGTGCTGTTTGTACTGAGCCAGCTCTTCTGCCATGTTCAGCACGTTCAAGTGATGATGCCCGGCGGGCAGTGCGAGTCTCTGTTCCTGTGTGCCCTGGAGATCCTGACCCACTACGAGGCAGTGCTGGCCGCACACCCCAGCAGCAGCTCCCACCTGGAGACCGAGAACACTCGCCACTTCTTCACCACCATCACAGACAACCTGGAGAGCGCCGAGATGAAGGCCGTGTTGCATCAGAAAATTGCTCAGCTGTCATCTTCAGGTTGATGTACTTTTTTCCAGACAGCACTTGAATGAGGGTTTATTGTTCCCAGCCTCAAATAAAAATGTGTTCTGACCGTGTGTTGAAAATACAATTATTTTGAATAAAAAATAAAAAAAACTGACAAATTGCATGTCTTTCAATGGTTTATTAATCAAAACTCACCTATTGAAAAACTTTGCTCATCCACACTAGGAAACAAGACCAGGTTACAACTTGACAAAAGCTTGGTCTTTCAGTGCTTCACCTCTACTTAATTTTTCTATGTCAAATCTGTATTCTTGTGCAATCTTTAACAAATATTCAAGTAAACTTTGAACAATAATTTGCGGCTGGAAAGTTATCCTGATAAATCACTAAATATTTCCTGCGAGCTGCGTCTGTAGTAGTACAGACAGTATAACACACTGACCCCTGAGAATTTTGATAAATACCGGTCATTTTGTATTGATAGGCAGTTGCAGGTCCTAAATTCCACACAGACCGTTCCTTCAGAGGGAAGGATTGAAATAACTGCCAACTCATGGCATGGAAGACCAGCAGCAAAAGAAGCATAATTGACATTACATGTTGCTAACCATAGAATTAGATGGCAACTCTAATCTGTTTTTGAGCCATCTTTGTGAGCAAGTTGACCCTTTGACCTAGTCTGACGCAGGTAGAGGCGATAGGCCTTGTGACACAGCAGCACAAACCAGTAGATCTGAGGTGCCAGTATGGATAGGTTGGCTAAGTTGCAGTGGAGCGGTAGATGGAAAGGCACTTTGTGGAAGGGAATGGTGTACTGCTGACCATACACCCAGTACATGTAGGGGAAGAGCAGGACACGGCAGGTGAAGAAACTCAGCAGAACCATCACACCGTTGACTCTGTGAAGCCATGACTCCTCAAGTCCCAACTAGAGAGGAAAATATAGGAAACGTTTACTAATTGTACGGCGAGTTACAGTACACTTAATACTATGCTCAGACTTCCTAAAGCACAACCAAAAACAAAGGGGTTTATGAATCTGGGTGTGGCTTTACCTGGATCAGAACCTTTCCTAACGAGACAAAGGGAGTGCTGAATTCTGCCATGAAGAAACAGCCAATGAAGAAGTCTCCACCTAGACCAGTCCTGAGGAACTGAGAAAAAAACAGCCCTATATGAATATTAAACACTAACTTACTGAGAAATGAGCACAGCCAGCTTTTGAGGATGACACAGCAGATTCTCAATAACAGAAACTGGACTATAGTTAAGCAATAAGGCCTGAGGGGGTGTGGTATATGGCCAATATACCACGGCTAAGGGATGTTCTTAAGCGCAACGCTGAGTATCCAGCCCTTAGCCGTTGTATATTGGCCATATACCACAAACCCCCGAGGTGCCTTATAAATTGGTTAACAACGTAATTAGAGCAGTATAATTAAATGTCATACCCATGGTATACGGTCTGATATACAACGGCTGTCAGCCAATCAGCATTCAGGGCTCGAACAAACCAGTTTATAATGACAAATTTCAACTGCCGTTATAACACATCAGGCCTAACGTTACGGTCCAGTAATGTTTGTGTTCCTTCCTCACCAGAATGGTGGGCATGAAGACCGTGAGGAGGACCATGTGATGGACTACCAGCAGGGGATGCCGGAGGAGGAACAGCTTGATGGTTAGGAGGGAGTGATTTCTGTACGCCTCGTGCCCTTTTACCTTTTGACTGTGGTAGTTACTCAGATACATGGCGTAAATATCAAACGCCATGTAAGGAGCGCCAAACCACACAAATTCATTGGTCAGTCTGTGCCTAAAGAAGATGGTGACATACCGGTACATTAGGATCATGACGAAAGTAAGCACTTACAACAAAAAATCGAGTGTTGTGCGAAACAAATAGAAATGTGACTTCATCCTTATAGAAATCACAGAATCCTCTTCCTCCACCAAATGCAACTTTGGAGCTTTTAGTAAAGTATTATAAATAGGTCCCTGTGTTTTGGTTAATCATGTCACATGACCTGGATTTGAACATTTATTTTTAAAAAAAGGTCCCAAACAGTCATTCTGATTCGCATGTAAAATAACCTTTTGAGTGACTAAAATAATCAAACATTAAATATTTGCTTTGGATAGAAATGCTCAACATTTGAGAAAAAGTCATTATTCCTCTCATGGTTAACTACCAGGAAGTTTGAAGACAGGCTGAGTGGGCGGGCAGCATATATTCATGAGCTCGCCTTGAGTGACAGCTCTTTGAAACACCCATGTCAAGCAACTTGGATGTGTTGCAGTAAAATCATCAAGCAAATTTGGTGATACACAAAGCAACTCAAACACTGAAATTGCGTCAATTATGTATAAAAAATGTTTGACGTCTTCCATTTGGCATGTCTCTTGTGAGGCGGTTCACAGCAGCACTGACAGGTGTTGACTTGACAACTGCGTTGGAGTTTTGAACAACCCCTCCCCCTTTTGTTCCATGCTGGCTGAAGACCTAGCTAGCCAATAAATAGCTAACCCCAGACACAGATGAAAGGGGAAATATAAGTATCTTTGCCATAGATTAATAGGGTCAACTTTTAATTATATTTGCTGAGACCCTACAGTAAAATTTTGGCATCAGTAGAGTAGCCATCTCGCTATATAAACCTGCAAACAAGTCTTCTTTGATGTTGGTTACAAGTCGGTACTTATGACACAGGGTAGGGGACCGACCAGTAACTTTATTATTGTAGAAGCAACAGTAATTTTTCATACTTTCATCTGTTTTCATCCAAGTATCATCAAATTTCATGAAAACATGATTGACTGTTCATGACCTTTAAAGCTTTTTCAACAAACGGTCCCCTTTTATGTCAGATGGTCCAGAACCATCCTCAGACAATTGCTTTCCTTTTTGGTGTAATTCTCATTTCAGGAAAAGGCTGGAAAATCGAGGTCATGTGACATGATTCACCAAAATGCAGGGCCCTAATTATAAAGTAGAATTCTTGAGCGATGACAAACTATATCATAAACTGATCATCAATGCCAGCTGACTAGTCAGATATTTGTAGGCTTATAAGGCTATATAATACTGATAATACTGCACAGTGCACTTAGAAGCCTACCTATTCTAATCTATAACCTGTGATGTGAATAGTGTTTGGTATGAGATGATCATGTATAGAGTACTATGAATATTTGAGATACAGTTTCAGTCACTAAGGAAATAAACACAGCAAACCCCTGCTGATAATGACAATATGATCATTGAGAATGGTTGTGTAAGTTGACCACAGTGTTAAGATGTTCTGCAACCTGCAGTAGGGGAGAAGTTTGGATCTCTAGAGATTACTCTAGTGATGGGCACTTGTACAGGTCAGTCTTGTATCTCTGCCCCAAAAGCTTGTTTTTATGGCACCGGGGGTAGTGCATTCAGCCGGCAAACAAAAGTATCACTGGTACAAGTCTCACTCAGAGGAGAGGGGGGGAGATTACTCAATCACTACACGTTATGATTGCTGGTTTGATGGCAATAATCAAAATATGAATTCTTACCTGTCAGACATCACATCACTGGAGGCAGTAGCAATAATGAACCCAGCAATAGTAGCCAGAGTGGCGTGGATGGAGGACACCAACCTTGCAAAGAGATGGGATATATGATGAGGCTATGAAAGTGCACACAATTGGTTTTTCATTTGTTCTGATATTAATTTAAAATAAACACATTTGTATTTATTGGCGTGCCTGTTAAAGGGTTAAGTAGACAATATAGGCTACGTTTTAGTGATTGTATATTTGTAGATAGGCTATATTTTGTGTATTTAAAATTATATTACAAATATTGCACGAGGTACAGAAGAGGTATTTGGCCCATCCACACTTGGTCCTAAACAATATATTATTTCCAGATAAGGCATTTTTTCGGGTACACGTAACTTTTTACTTAAACCTTTTTTGGAAGTCCATCGGCCGTTGCGGCTGTAATGACGATAGTTGCTCAATGAATCTACATTATTTGGTAAGTACCGAACGTATTTTGACATTATTAAGCTTGAAAAGCTCGTGATTTGCAAGTTGGATGGCTCCTGGGTTTAAAGGAGAATCGCCAAATTCAATGTCTCCTGTAAATCCAGGTTGTGGTTCAGTTCTGATAGATTGATATCCAGAGTTGTTTTGATATAACTAGACATCTGCTCACTGAAATACCTGTTGTCACTTACTAGTGAAGTCATTCAAGGACAACAACTAGCTAGGTTATGCATATGTAAATATTAATGTAATAAAGCCTACCTTTCGCTGACCACAAACACATCTGCATCATTCCAACTTTTGAAAGCTGATTTAAGCACTTTCCTGGATATGAAGAACAATCCCGGGAAAAATGCAGTGCCCCAAGCTAACATAAACATGATACACTCGCTTTAACCCGCCCCAAAGTCAAAGTGCGAGGAAGCAGGAAGAGAACATTCACGGTGCAGATGCAAAATAATAGTAGCAGAGCGTTTTAAGGTCAGCTACTATTAAAATAATGTGCAGAGACTTTCCTGTTTTTCAGTGAGGAAACCTTCAAAATAAAAGCCCTCATTTCAAAACATTGCAATGTAGATTTAAAAAGCTATTACAATGAATCAGTGGCCATTTCTATTGTGCTAATAAGGAAATACAACAAGGAATTTCTGAAAACAATGATAAATATTCATGAAAAAAAATGACTAATATTTAAAAAAATATGTTGAGACTCGTATACAATAATTGGATGTAAAAGAGAAACTGTTCAGAGATAAAAGAGGGGTTGGAAGTACTTATTATTAGGGTCTCTACTAACCATATATTTTTGTTAGGGGGACTGTGGTCTAAATATCCAGCAGCACTTTGTAATCCGCCTATTTCATTGCCCCCAATGCAATACACCAGGGGTGTCAAACTCATTCCATGGAAGGCCTAGTGTCTGCTGAGTTTTAGTCTTTCCTCTCAATTTAGACCTAGACAACCAGGTGAGGAGAGTTCCTTACTAACCAGCGACCTTAATTCATCAAGTAAGTACAAGGGAGGAGTGAAAACCCAAAGACCCTCAGCCCTGCGTGGAATGAGTTTGACATGTGCAATACGCAGTATATGGAATTAATTTGGTTAAAAATAAAAAACGATTATTTGTGCTGAGGTTAAAGTGGGGTTGGAAGTACTCAGTAAGGTCTGTAAAATCTATATCTGATGTCATTTTCATGGGAGACTAAGGAGTGTTTAAGCAACATATCCTCAAGCCAACAACATATTTTGCATACCTGTACACAAAGTACCATCTTACACAAGATACCTTAAGGAATTCACAGGCTGCCTCCCAAATGGCACTATTCCCTATATAGTGCACTACGTTTGACCAGAGCCCTATGTCCAGACTATTACGAGGTTAACAGTATTTTTTGGCGCTTTGAAAATACTTTTGCACTACAATCATTTCACCCTTATAGTACCTTTTTACACAAGAAACCTTACACTATAAGAGGTCCGAGGTTAGGCCACTAGAGCCTGTCATTAAAGACTGTAGAGAAGACGGACCAGATAGTAGACTGGTCAGGGGCAGACTTTGGACTCCATTCCATTGTCTTGTTCTTCCAGAAATGCAGAAACTCCTATACTCTCCCCTCCCCTCTGTTCTCTCTCTTCTCCTCCCATCCTCTCCTATTCCTATCTCCCCTCCAGACCTTCAGGCTCCATCACCTCTCCTGTAGAATAATAGAATTTATACAACTGGTGGGTGTAATCCTGAATGCTGATTGGTTAAAACAGTGTCTATTCCACAAGTTGCCACCAGCAAAATCATGATTCAACTGTCATCATTTTTATGGATATATACAAAATAATGTCACTTGAAAAAGGTCAAACGAAACGCAGCTAATTTGCAGTCTTTCCCGCTTCAGTTTGAAGTGATTGTGTTACTGTACCTGTGTTGCTGGCTAGCTCCTCTGACCAACAGTGTCCTGACTAGTGAGCACATTTTCTATGCCAGGCGAAATTTCGCCTCATCAGCTTATTATGGATGTATCCAAATAAATGTCGCTAGAAAACAGCTTAAACAAATGCAAATGCAAATGCAGCTACTTTGCTGTTATTCTGTCTGCACTTTTTGACGTGACTGTAAGTTAGCTGTAGTTGGCTAGCTAGCAAGCAAGAGATAAAGAACTTTGCCAGCCAGTATGGCAATGGAACATTTAGAACCAACGACTGGGTCGAGTCCATAGATCCAGAACAGAAATACTGAACGACTGGGTAGCGTCTCTAGCAACCCTCTATTTGTGTTGGGACTATATGTTGTGGAAGGATGAAATAGTATGAGTAAATTAAGCAAAATAAAGTTTTTAATGAAAATGTTTCAATAATTATTTAAGTATGTTGGTAACCCGTTGTATAAAAGTGATAATGCCCTTGAAGCTGGTGTTTGGAGGACATATTGGCACGGTTTGCCGGCCCTCGACGAATCCTGTTCCGTTGCAACGTTCCATGCTGGCTGGACCAGACCGACAGCCTTACAGTATTGTGGTTAAGGGTGATATTAGGAATTTCTAATTCATTGATTCTTATCAGTAGCCGGGATGAAATCAAGTTATTATTTAAACAGATAATAGAAACTCCAGCTAACTGTAGCCACTACTAGCTAAAAAGCAATGGGAGTGGTTACAGTAGGGGCATAAAAAAAGTCCAAATCACCTTTAAGAGTAATGTCAAAACAAATGATTCCTCTCCTCTCTCCTCCCATCTTCTCCTCTACTCCCCTTTCTTCTCCTCTCACCAGGGGCCCTAGTCAAAAGTAGTGCACATGAAATGACACCAGATATAGATTCTACAGACCTTACTGACTACTTCCAACACCACTTTTACCTCTGCACAAAGAATCGTTTTTTCTCTATAACCCAATTTGTATTTCATATATAGTTTATTGCATTGGGTGCAATGGAATAGGCGGAGTACGCAGTGCTGCTGGATATTTATAACACAGTTCCCCTAAAAAAAACTAAACATTTGGTTAGTAGAGACCTTACTGAATAATTTCCACACCCTCTAGCTGAAACATGTAGTCAAGTATTTTTCTCTATGGCCATATGTATTTTATATATACGGTGTATTGGATTGCATTGCAATGAATGGGGTGGGTGGAGTAAGGAGTCACCAGCACTCTGTATTAAACCAGTTGCCCAGCACAATATATCATTTATATTCTACAGAATCTATTGAGTCATTCCAATAACATATAAAGTGTGTTTCATTAAATATACATAATCGTTTTTAACATAACAGTATTTGTGTAAATCTTCAAAAGAAATGCTGTTATAAATAATACAAAATATAAAAGCTAAAAATGTTTTTTTTTCCCCAAGGTCTTTGTTCTTCCAGAAACACAGAAACTAATCTCTTCTTCTCCAGACCTTCCGAACAATCATGTTTGTGCTGCCAGCATAATTTCCTCAATTCAGAGATGGAAGGTGTCGCTTGTACTGCTCAATTTCTCGGCTGGGATAATGGGATAAAGTTCTACAGCTGCACCATCGAGAGCATCCTGACCGGTTGCATCACCGCCTGGTATGGCAACTGCTCGGCATCTGACCATAAGGCGCTACAGAGGGTAGTGTGTACGGCCCATTACATCACTGGGGCCAAGCTTCCTGACATCCATGACCTATATACTAGGCAGTGTCAGAGGAAGGCCCAAAAAATTGTCAAAGACCCCAGTCACCCAAGTCATAGACTCTTCTTTCTGCTACCACATGGCAAGCGGTACCGGAGCGCCAAGTAGTCTAGGACCAAAAGGCTCCTTAACAGCTTTTACCCCCAAGCCATAAGACTGCTGAACAACTAATCAAATGACCACCCATACTATTTACGGGTGGTCATTTGCTAGCCTTGCATGCTGACGAAGAAGGCAGTTTAATTAACCTAGCAGAGCAATAGTAATGGTGTATTTTTGTAGGCACGAACTCAGCCATGGCTCATTGGCCAAAGCCTATGGGGAAATAAAAGTTTTTTTTAAAGATTTTTGGATAAACACCGAAAATATAGTAAACACAGGGTTAGGCGATCTTAAATTTTGTCCTATGAGATAATATTCATCAGCTAACGTAACCTTTTGTGGATTTTGAAGCATTTATGTAATTAAACAAGCACATAAAGGCTTCATCATTCATAAAGGTCATGTTAACTGTCTGATATCATCTCATAGAACAACACGTATAAGATATCCTAAGCCTTTATCCCCAAACCCCACAAATTTCCCTTAAGAATGGCTGAATAATCCAGAGGTAACTCATTTCTGTTTTTTAGGACAAGTTGGCGAGCCCTATTTCAATCTTCGATTTATTCCATTATCCCAGATCCGTGTACGGTTCATTCAATCAATATCCGAATTTAAACAGCTAAGACGGATAATTTAAACTGCATGAATAAATGTTTCTTATGTTGTCCACAAGATTGAATTAATGAACAGAGATGTTGCGGAGCTGCAACAGGATACCTGTGCTAGCTGTTTTCAAAGTAAAAGCTGTGTGACTATCTGACGTTACCTGACCATTGCTCCAGCTAAACTCAGCAAAAAAAGAAACGTCCTCTCACTGTCAACTGCGTTTATTTTCAGCAAACTTAACATGTGTAAACATTTGTATGAGCATAACAAGATTCAACAACTGAGACATAAACTGAACAAGTTCCACAGACATGTGACTAACAGAAATGGAATAATGTGTCCCTGAACAAAGGGGGTGGTCAAAAGTAACAGTCAGTATCTGGTGTGGCCACCAGCTGCATTAAGTACTGCAGTGCATCTCCTCCACATGGACTGCACCAGATTTGCCAGTTCTTGCCATGAGATGTTACCCCACTCTTCCACCAAGGCACCTGCAAGTTCTAGGACATTTCTGGGGGGAATGGCCCTAGCCCTCACCCTCCGATTCAACAGGTCCCAGACGTGCTCAATGGGATTGAGGTCCGGGCTCTTCGCTGGCCATGGCAGAACACTGACATTCCTGTCTTGCAGGAAATCACGCACAGAACGAGCAGTATGGCTGGTGGCATTGTCATGCTGGAGGGTCATGTTAGGATGAGCCTGCAGGAAGGGTACCACATGAGGGAGGAGGATGTCTTCCCTGTAACGCACAGCGTTGAGATTGCCTGCAATGACAACAAGCTCAGTCCGATGATGCTGTGACACACTGCCCCAGACCTTGACGGACCCTCCACCTCCAAATCGATCCTGCTCCAGAGTACAGGCCTCAGTGTAATGCTCATTCCTTCAGCGATAAACGTGAATCCGACCATCACCCCTGGTGAGACAAAACCGCGACTCGTCAGTGAAGAGCACTTTTTGCCAGTCCTGTCTGGTCCAGCGACGGTGGGTTTGTGCCCATAGGCGACGTTGTTGCCGGTGATATCTGGTGAGGACCTGCCTTACAACAGGCTTACAAGCCCTCAGTCCAGCCTCTCTCAGCCTATTGCGGACAGTCTGAGCACTGATGGAGGGATTGTGCATTCCTGATGTAACTCGAGCAGTTGTTGCCATCCTGTACCTGTCCTGCAGGTGTGATTTTGTGATGTACTGATCCTGTGCAGGTGTTGTTACACGTGGTTTGCCACTGCGAGGACGATCAGCTGTCCGTCCTGTCTCCCTGTAGCACTGCCTTAGGCGTCTCACAGTACGGACATTGCAATTTATTGCCCTGACAAGATCTGCAGTCCTCATGCCTCCTTGCAGCATGCCTAAGGCACGTTCACGCAGATGAGCAGGGACCCTGGGCATCTTTCTTTTGATGTTTTTCAGAGTCAGTAGAAAGGCATCTTTAGTGTCCTAAGTTTTCATAACTGTGACCTTAATTGCCTATCGTCTGTAAGCTGTTAGTGTCTTAACGACCGTTCCACAGGTGCATGTTCATTAGTTGTTTATGGTGAATTGAACAAGCATGGGAAAAGGTGTTTAAACCCTTTACAATGAAGATCTGTGAAGTTATTTGGATTTTGAGGAATTATCTTTGAAAGTCAGGGTCCTGAAAAAGGGACGTTTCTTTGTTTTGCTGAGTTTAGTCATAAGGGCCACCAACAAGTAACCTTACTTAGTTCAAGGGGAAGTTCACCCCAAAATACTCCTGGACCTTTTACAACACTTACTTGGCTGTTTGTCAGTACTCCAGACAGTTTTTAGGTCCATTGTTTGAGTATTTAGATTTCTGTATTTTTTATATCAAAATGCTGATATTCTGAAATTACCTAAATTGCATTAAAAACGGTGTATTCATTGTTACAGAATCAGTGATTGTGGTGTTTAATGTAAAAAGTATAAAAAACAAAGACCTACTTTGTGCAAGCGCAAAGGGCTTCCATATAGTATGTAATCCGGTAGATACTTTTCTTCGTGGTTCTAAAATGTGTGGCCACAGCCTCTCCTCTGTCTACAGTTCCCACTGAACTGGAGGATGCTACTGTACATTCTGATTCTGTATAGAAAAATGTGGAGGGGATGTCCATCTCTAAAGAGACTTTGAAGCAGTAGAATGTCTTAGGGACGTTAGATTCTCCTAAAGAGTGTCACGCCCTGACCTTAGAGATCCCTTTTATTCTCTATTTGGTTAGGTCAGGGTATAACTAGGGTGGGCAATCTATGTTTTCTATTTCTTTGTTGACCGGGTATGGTTCCCAATCAGAGGCAGCTGTCTATCGTTGTCTCTGATTGGGGATCATACTTAGGCAGCCTTTTTTCCACCTTTAGTTTGTGGGATCTTGTTTTTGGTACTGTGCTGTATGCCCTACTGAACGTTACGTTTTCGTTTTGGATAATTTTTTTATTTTGTTTCGGTGTTCATCTAATAAAGAATGATGTACGCTTACCACGCTGCACCTTGGTCCGATCCTTCAATCAACGAACGTAACAGAAGATCCCACCACCAAAAGACCAAGCAGTGTGGCCAGGAGGAGCAGGGATCCTGGGCCCGGGAGAAAGGGGAGTGGAGGACATCATGGACATGGGAGGAGGTTATGGCAGGGGACAAGACCCTGCCATGGAAGCAGGCGGAGGCAGCGAAGGAGGATCAACGGCGACTCCGAAGTATTGGGGAATATTGGGATAGACTGAGCGAGGAGTATTGTGAGATAGTTTAGGGGGGTGATGAGGTAGAGTGGATGCATTGGTGTTTGGAGCAAGACAGTCGCCGTGAGGAGCGTGGGACCAGTCAGGCACCATGTTTTGCGGAGATACGCAATGTGTCTCCAGTGCGCATCCACAGCCCGGTGCATTCTGTGCCAGGTCCTCGCACTTGCCGTGCGAAAGTGAGCATTCAGCCAGGACGGGTTGTGCCAGCTCAGCGCTCCTGGTCTCTAGTACGCCTCTTCAGTCCAGGATATCCTGCGCCAGCTCTACGCTCCAGACTTCCAGTACGCCTCCTCGGTCCAGGATATCCTGCGCCAGCTCTACGCACTGTGTCGCCAGTGCGCCTTCACAGCCCAGTGCGTCCTGTGCCAGCGCCCCGCACTTGCCGGGCTAAAGTGAGTATCCAGCCAGGACGGGTTGTGCCAGATCTACGCTCCAGACCTCCAGTGCGCCTCCATGGTCCAGTATATCCTGCACCGGTTCTACGCACCAGGTCTCCAGTGCGCTTCCACAGCCCAGTACGTCCCGTGCCTGCTCCTCGCACTCTTCCTGAAGTGCGTGTCCCCAGTCAGGTATGTCCTGTGCCTGCTCCCCGCACTCGCCTTGAGGTGCGTGTCACCAGTCTGATGCCACCTGTCCCGGCTCCACGCACCAGGCCTCCAGTGCGCCTTCCCAGTCCAGAGCTTCCGGCGACAGTTCCCAGTCCAGAGCTTCCGGCGACAGTTCCCAGTCCAGAGCTTCCGGCGACAGTTCCCAGTCCAGAGCTTCCGGCGACAGTTTCCAGTCCAGAGCTTCCGGCGACAGTTCCCAGTCCAGAGCTTCCTGAGATGGCCCACAGTCAGGAACCTCCTGAGACGGCTTACAGTCCAGAACCTCCTGAGACAGCTTACAGTCCGGCACCTCTTGAGACGGCTTACAGTCCGCAGCCTCCAGGGACGGTCGGCAGTCCAGAGCCTCCAGCGACGGTCGGCGGTCCAGAGCCTCCAGCGACGGTCGGCGGACCAGAGCCTCCAGCGACGGTCTGTGGTCCAGAGTCTCCAGCGACGGTCTGCGGTCCAGAGCCTCAAGCGACGGTCTGCGGTCCAGAGCCTCCAGCGATGGTCTGCGGTCCAGAGCCTCCAGCGACGGTCTGCGGTCCAGAGCCTCCAGCGACGGTCTGCGGTCCAGAGCCTCCAGCGACGGTTGGCGGTCCGGGACCTTCTGCGGTGATCTACGGTCCGGAGTCCCCGGCGACGATCTACGGTCTGGAGTCCCCGGCGACGATCTACGGTCCGGAGCTTCCGGCAACGATCCCTGCACCAGAGTCGCCACCGAAGATGGCGGATCCGCGAGCGGAGCGGGTTCAACGTCCCGCACCGGAGCCGTCACCGAGGCTAGATGCCCACCCGGACCCTCCCCTATAGAGTCAGGTTTTGCGGCCAGAGTCCGCACCTTTGGGGGGGGGGACTGTCACGCCCTGACCTTAGATATCCCTTTTATTCTCTATTTGGTTAGGTCAGGGTGTGACTAGGGTGGGCAATCTATGTTTTCTATTTCTTTGTTGGCCGAGAATGGTTCCCAATCAGAGGCAGCTGTCTATCGTTGTCTCTGATTGGGGATCATACTTAGGCAGCCTTTTTTCCACCTTTAGTTTGTGGGATCTTGTTTTTGGTACTGTATGCCCTACTGAACGTTACGTTTTCGTTATGTATTCTTTTTTGATTTTGTTTCGTGTTCATCTAATAAAGAATGATGTACGCTTACCACGCTGCACCTTGGTCCGATCCTTCAATCAACGAACGTAACAAAGAGATGGACCAGAGAGATCGTAAAGCAAAGGAACCGCAAGCAAATTCCATCTGCTGGCAAGTCATGTAAATAAAGTTGTTTTTTGATAATTGTTCTGTATGTGTTTATGATATCACTTGCTGTATGTGGAGCACTAGTTTCAGCATCCCTTTTCACCATATTATACAACGTTGGGCAATGTTCAGATGAAAAAAAAATGTTGTGTAGAAAAGACATGCCTCTGATATGTAACAATCGCTTTCTCAATTGTCCTTCCTTGTGGATATTTCGTTACCTCTTTCTCAACGCATTGGAGGAGAAGTTCCAAGGTCCCTCCCTGATCGGGAGTCCCATAGGGCAGCGCACAATTGGCCCACCGTCGTCCGGGTTAGGGGAGGGTTTGGCCGGGGTAGGCCATCATTGTAAAATAAGAATGTGTTCTTAACTGGCTTCCTAGTTAAAACATGTTGGGGCTAGGGGGCAGTATTTGCACGGCCGGATAAAAAACGTACCCGATTTAAACTACTCTTGCCCAGAAACGAGAATATGCATATAATTAGTAGATTTCGATAGAGAACACTCTAAAGTTTCTAAAACTGTTTGAATGGTGTCTGTGAGTATAACAGAACTCATATGGCAGGCCAAAACCTGAGAAGATTCCATACAGGAAGTGCCCTGTCTGACAATTTGTTGTCCTTCTGTTGCATCTCTATCGAAAATACAGCATCTGTGCTGTAACGTGACATTTTCTAAGGCTTCCATTGGCTCTCTAAAGCCACCAGAAAGTGGAATGGGGTGTCTGCTGTCTCTGGGCGAAGAACAGCAGGAGAGTTTGTGAGTGGTCAGCCTGGGGACAGTGAGACTGAGATGCGCTTTCACGAGAATTCTCAATTTTTTTCTTTAAGCCTTTGAATGAATACAACGTTGCCCGGTTGGAATATTATCGCAATTTTACGAGAAAAATAGCATACAAATTGATTTTAAACAGCGTTTGACATGCTTCTAAGTACGGTAATGGAATATTTTGAAATTTTTGGTCACGAAATGCGTTCGCGCATCACCCTTCGGATAGTGACCTGAACGCACGAACAAAACGGAGCTATTTGAATATAACTATGGATTATTTGGAACCAAAACAACATTTGTTGTTGAAGTAGAAGTCCTGGGAGTGCATTCTGACGAAGAACAGCAAAGGTAATCCAATTTTTCTATTAGTAATTCTGAGTTTAGTGAGCCCCAAACTTGGTGGGTGTCAAAATAGCTAGCCGTGATGGCCGAGCTATGTACTCAGAATATTGCAAAATGTGCTTTCGCCGAAAAGCTATTTTAAAATCGGAAACTGCAATTGCATAAAGGAGTTCTGTATCTATAATTCTTAAAATAATTGTTATGTTTTTTGTGAACGTTTATCATGAGTAATTTAGTAAATTCACCGGAAGTTTTCGGTGGGTATGCTAGTTCTGAACATCACATGCTAATGTAAAAAGCTGTTTTTTGATATAAATATGAACTTGATTGAACAAAACATGCATGTATTGTATAACATAATATCCTAGGAGTGTCATCTGATGAAGATCATCAAAGGTCTGTGCTGCATTTAGCTGTGGTTTTGGTTTATGTGACATATATGCTTGCTTGGAAAATGGCTGTGTGATTATTTTTGGCAGGGTACTCTCCTGACATAATCTAATGTTTTGCTTTCGCTGTAAAGCCTTTTTGAAATCGGACAATGTGGTTAGATTAACGAGAGTTGTCTTTAAAATGGTGTAAAATAGTCATATGTTTGAGAAATTGAAGTTATATCATTTTTGAGGTATTTGTATTTCGTGCCACGCGATTCCACTGGCTGTCGCCCAGGGAGGTTAAATAAAGGTTAAATAATAATTATAATAATGGATAATTACACAGTCTTACTATTGGTCTTCAAGAAAGGAAATCAGAACGAAAGGAAGTAAATAAAGAGATGGTAGCTAGCTAGGCTTAAGTAAAGTAAGGCGAATGTAATGAACACGAGGGGAGACAGAGAGCTGGTTTCAAGAGCAAGGCACAGCAGGTGTTTATTGTAAAGGACACAGGAGGAGGCAGGTAGCTGGGTCCAGGGGCAGGGCAACAGTACAGACAGGGAAAGGGCTAGTAACGTAGTCCGGGAGATCAGACAATAGGTAAATAACAGGAAATCCGATAGGCTAAAGTACAAGCAGGGAATATGCAAACGGCGTCGTTATTGAGGCAGGCAAAAACTATCATACACGGGAGGAGTAAATAAACGGAAAAATCAGAGCGCTGAAAGATGTGTCACAAAACAAACAATACCTCACAGTGATGGGGGGGCAAAGAACTGAAATAAATAGTGTGTGATAATGACATACAGGTGTGTGAACAGGTGATTAGAATTCAGGTGATTGGGATCTGGAGAGTGAGCTGCGTTCAGGGGATCTAGGTGTTTGAGATTGTGAGCTGGAAAGTGGGCTGGAAAGAGAGCTGCGTTCGGGGGATCTACGTGTTTGAGGGTGTGAGTTGGAAGCAGACATTACAGTGAATAACATTAATAGTCAAGTAGCTGAGTGAAGTTGACCAAAATGAAGTGCATTGTACCGGGGTGGAATAATGATCCGGTCAGATACAAATACACTACACATTTCCACTCTTTTCCTGACCGCGATGGAGTTTTGTGCTTATGGTGTCGATACGACACCTGAAGTCATTCACCAGCCGCTGTTGACTGTGTCCAGTTATCACTTAGTGGCCACTGACTACAATGGGTACCGGTTGAAACCGGGTTTGTTTCCCACCATCTTTCCGCCATAGACGGAAAAGCTCCAGCCGTTCAAAGTATGTTGCTAGCTAGCTAAGTTGCTAACGTTAATACCTGTAGCTAGTCACCACAAAGTCATTTATAACGCTATCTGTTTGCCGTTCCTTCAACTAATTTGTGGTGTTTTTAGCTTAGCTAACATTTACTACTTTAACGGTAACATTATCCTCTCCTACTGACTGCTTTGTTTATTTAGCTCTGTGACGCAATTCTCTTTTTCATTATAACGTATATTATTTTCTACTAGGCATCAGTTTTATGTAGTGCTATTGATTGCATAAAATGACTTGCCCTAGTTAAGGTACACGAGTAGGACACAGCCCTATCCAGAAACATATAGATAAATATATGGCTATGGCCCTAGCTGGTGCATGAGTTGTCATGACAACAAACTAACCCAACCTTACATTCTTTACATTAAAACATTTAGAATATCAGCTGAATTGACATGTAATGACTGACTCTCTGTTTTATACCAGCCAACATCACCAATCACTCTTTCTGTTTCTACCTGCCTGGGAGGGAATGGAAGAAGGAGAAGGGTGGTGCAACAGACATGAGAATAGAACAATGAACCATACTGTCTCGGATCTTTTGTATCCTTTTCACACCCTTTTCAAAGAGGGGACCCAATGTTCCTTCACTCATGCCTCCTCCAATAATTTTTCAGGAGGACGCAACGAAAGACTAATTAGGACTCGTTAAAATCTTTGTTTTGTTATTCAGTTACACATCTTTCAGGAGATCCGAGAAGCTGTGTGGAGTAATCCAAACAGGCCAAGGACTGGGTAGAGAAGAGTGTCTGAACAGAAGACATTCAACTTTAGAACCCTACTGGTCCAGCAGGCTGTCAAGCGGCGGGAAGATAAACAGATCACATGCAAAGACCCAGACTTCGAAGTTTACACACCAGACCTAGCTCCCAACATCGCACAGGTTGAAAAACCAACCAAAGAGGAGCTGGTGGCAAAACTTTTCAGCCTAATGATGGCAGTGTGATGTTGTGGAACGCCATCAGTAACATTGATGGCTGTGTGCAATGTGACTGCTATGTGGACCACCTGGAACACCACCATTCTCTACCTCAGGGTGTATTCATTCCGGTAAACTCATGGGCGTAGACATCAGAATGAATAGAACAGGCTTGGAACCTATAACTCCGGAAATATGACTGGTCGACTAATGGGTACACTTGCAGTGGATGCCTGATGTTGTCATCAAATCAAATGTTATTTGTCACATGCTTCATAAACAACAGGTGAAGACTAACAGTGAAATGCTTACTTACGGGCCCTTCCCAACAATGCAGAGAGAGAAAATAGAGAAATAATAGAAAAGTAATAACATGTAATAATAAATATACAATGAGTGACGATAACTTAACTATATACAAGGGGTAAAAGTAACGAGTCGATGTGCAGGGGTACAAGGTAAATGAGGTAGATGTGTACATATAACTAGGAATAAAGTGACAGATAATAAACAGTAACAGTAGCGTATTAGGCTTAGTGCCTTTGAATTAATTTTTAGAAACACGAGTTTGGTCAGTCTGTGGCTTCAGGCTCATGCGATGGTGCCTGGAGAGCAGGCCAGCAGCAGCAAATACCTTCTCCTCGCTTGCAGAGCAACTGGGGATGCTAAATACCCTTCAGACCACTCTTGCCAGGCTGGGCAGGGATGCAGAGTTTTTCTATTTTTTTATATTGGTAGGCCAAAAAGGTTTTTAGGCAAAATAACCCTATCAAAACAGAAAGTTACTTCAGAGGTAATATGTCAGACAGCCTGTTGGGATATCAGATTTTTTGTTTATAACTACTCTGTTACAATTACACACTTTGCTAGCTACCCATCTCATTCCTTTCTGTTAGCATGCACATGTAGTAAGTACATCATCATGCTTTCGGTATAGGTATCTTCAGATTCCACAAGGATTCTACATCACCGCACTCCCTCTTGCTCCTCCTCATCTTTGTTAGTCACCTTGATTTGTGTTTTATCAGTTTCTTTATGAAAATATTTAACAAACTGAATGACAGTAGCTAAAGCAAGGGGCTATAGCAGCACACAAATAGCCTACAAATGCCCTGAGCTCGTGAAGTGAGCGCTACTGGAGTGAAATTGGAGTAAGCGAGAAGGCCGATGCTCCAGCCTTTGGGAAACTCGCTCCAAGCTCCAGTAAAATTGGGCATGTTCCACTCCTCACTCCGCTCCAGCTCCGCTCACATACTGATTGACGCACACACACACCTGTTTGGTATGATAGCTAGTTAGCTTTAACTTGATACTTGGTGGCTTTTGACATAAGCTCCCTGTCTTGTCTGTCAGTAAAGCCACCAAGGATTGAAAGAAGGTAGCAAGCTAGTTAAAAGGAAAGTTCACCCATAAACACTTCTGGGCCCTTTATAATACGTGCCTAATCGTTGCTTGAGCATGTAGATGTACAGTGCCATGAAACAGTTTTTGCCGCTTCTGATTTTCTCTATTTTTGCCCTGAACAAGGCAGTTAACCCACTGTTCCCAGGTAGGCCATCATTGTAAATAAGAATTTGTTATTAACTGACTTGCCTAGTTAAATAAAACCTAATATTAGATAAAGGGAACCTGAGTTTACAAATAACAGGAGACAAAGGGATGTGAGACATGGGTTTAATCCTAGACACATGAAAAGTGCGATGTATATTGAGGGTACGGGGCAACAGAAGACAAACAGCAGAGGGGCTAATCTTGGAGATGGGAAAGGGCTGATAAAACGGGGGGGGGGGAGTTTGCGGGACTCCACCCGGAGGGGTAGATCTCGGGTGGACAGCCATACCAGCCACACCTTCCCGAGACGGTACCGGGGAACCGGGGTTTGGTGGCGGTCTGCTTGTCACCGATACCGATACCTGGAGGTAGTCTTGAGAAGAGCCAACTGGGTTCTCTTCCAGGTACGGTGACAGTGGCGGACAATTATCTGGGCCAAGGGTATGCCGACCTCTTCCTCTTGCTCCGGGAAGAGCGTGGGTTGATAACCCAGGGAACACTCAAAAGGCGAGAGCCCAGTGGCAGCACATGGGAGGGTGTTGCGGGCATATTCAACCCACACGAGTTGCTGGCTCCAGATGGTGGGGTTGGTGGAGACATGGTGGTGGAGACATGGTAGCGAAGAGTCGTCTTCAGGTCTTGATTAGCTTGCTCCAATTGGTCGTTGGACTGAGGGTGGAACCCGGAGGACAGGCTGGCTGACGACCCAATGAGTGTGCAGAACGCCTTCCAGAACCCGAACGAGAACTGAGGACCCCGGTTGGAGACCATGTCCACCGGGAGTCCATGGATCCGGAAGACGTGCTGCACCATGAGCTGGGCCGTCTCTTCGGCAGAGGGCAGCTTGGGGAGAGGAATGAAATGGGTGGCTTTGGAAAACCCGTCCACTTCAGTCAGGATGGGGGTGTTGCGAAGTCCCGTGATGAAGTCCAGGTATATGTGAGACCAGGGATGGTGAGGGACCGGCAGTGGTTGAAGGAGACCAGCCGGAGCTTGCCGAGGAGACATCGTGCAGGTTATCTGGGCAACCCCGGGGTTCGGCTGGGAATGCTGCGCCTCACGGCCCTGCTTCCCTATTCCTCAGCTGAGTGCCGTCGCCAGGCACGAGGTGGGAACGATGGTCTCGGGGTTCGAGGGTGCAGCCGCGGGGCTACAGCGGCGTGACAGTGCATCCGGCTTGATATTCTTGGATCCCGGTCGGTAGGAGACGGAGAAGCTCACGATTCCCCACATCGTAATTTCTCTCCGTGGCATTGAGGCGATGGGAAAAGAAGGCACAGGGATGTAACTTGAGGTCCAGGGCAGAACGCTGGGACAGGACAGTCCCCATTCCGACATCCGAAGCATCGGCCTCCACCACGAACTGACAGGATGGGTCAGGATGAACCAATATGGGAGCTGGGGTAAAGCGATGCTTGAGGTCACAGAAGGCCCGGTCAGCAGCTGGGGCCATGTGAATGGAACCTTGGGAGAGGTGAGTGCAGACAGGGGGGAAGCCAGGGTGCTTTAACCCCGGATAAAACTGCAATAAAAGTTGGAAAATCCCAGGAAACGTTACAGCTGCACTCTGGATGTAGGCTGGGGCCAATCCACTGCCGCTCTCACCTTCCCGGGATCCATCTGTACATTCCTTGCAGCAATGATGTAACCAAGGAAGGGGATGGTGGAGTGATGGAATTTGCATTTCTCCGCTTTCACAAAAAGCTTGTTCTCCAGGAGGCGCTGGAGGACCTGTCGGACGTGGTGCACGTGTTCTTGGGCTGAGTGGGAGAAAATGAGGATGTCGTCGAGGTAGACGAAGACAAAACGGTTCAACATGTCTCGGAGAACGTCATCAACCAGGGCCTGGAACACAGTTGGGGTGTTGGTAAGGCCAAATGGCATGACCAGATATTCGTTGTGACCGCTGGCCGTGTTGAAGGCAGTCTTCCACTCGTCCCCTTCCCGTATCCGCACCAGGTAGAAGGCGTTCCGCAGGTCCAACTTGGCGAAAACGGTGGCCCCCTGGAACGGCTCGAAGACCGAGGCGATGAGTGGTAGCTGGTAGCGGTTCTTCACTGTGATGTCTTTGAGACCCCGGTAGTCGATGCACGGGCGTAGGGTTTTGTCCTTCTTCTCCACAAAGTATAACCCTGCGCCGGCGGGGGAGGCAGGAGGATGGATACACCCTGCAGCGAGTGAGTCCTTGATGTAGGTCTCCATAGCCTTGGTCTCCGGACCCGACAGAGAGTACAGTCGTCCCCGGGGCGGTGTGGTGCCTGGAAGGTCGATCCCTCAGTCATAGGGTCGGTGCGGAGGAAGTGAAGTGGCCCGAGCCTTACTGAAAACCTCCCGGAGATCCTGGTTCTCCTGCTAATTAAGTCTCATCAGGTTTCCGTGGTATTAGGATTCTCTTGGCTCCAGCGAAACAATCCCCTCATAGACTGAACTGCTTGTGCCATCATGGACTGGTGCCTGTTCTGCCACGCCCATTGCCTGAAGTCAGTGCAGCCTGCCCCAGGACGTCTTCTTGTGGGCTCAGAAGTTGCCCCGGATGGAGTACCAGGATCTCCGGGAGGTTTTCAGTAAGGCCCGGGCCACTTCACTTCCTCCACACCGACCCTATGACCGAGGGATCGACCTTCCAGGCACCACACCGCCTCGGAAGAGGAATCGGCAGACTTTGGAGGCGAGGTGGATTTGGACCTCCTCTCCTTCCTATTTTCCCGTAGCCGCCCATTGATCCGGATGGTCAATGGGCTGCTAGTTCGTCCTTCACTTCCTCCGATAATCCGTGCAATAACATGTGGAACAGCGATTCCGTGTTCCGGGCACTCTCAGCTGCCAACGTGTGGAAATCCACCACATAGTCTGCCATACTGCGGGAGTCTTGCCGAAGCTGGAGTAACTTCCGGGAAGCCTCTCTCCCAGACAATGGAGAATTGAAAACCTTCTTCACCTCCGCCACGAACTCCTCCAGACTGAAGCATACAGCCGACTGTTTTTCCCACACGGCTGTCGCCCAGGCAAGAGCCCTCCCGGACATCAGCGTGGTGAGGTACGCTATCTTCGAGCAGTCCGAGCAAGGCTGCAGCTCAATGATGAGAGAACACTGCGCGAGAAACGCCCGACAGGTTCCCGACTCTCCAGCAAAGCGTTCCGGGGAGATAAGTGGGGTTCTCGGGAAACCGGGGTGGCCGGGGAGGCTGCACTGATAACAGCCGGGTTACTGTCGTGTTAGGCTGCCTGACAGACAACCCGCGGAATTGCTCCAGCAATGTGTTCAATGCGCGGTCATGGCGTTCGACCAAGGTCGGGAACCCTTCCATAAGACCACGAAGCAACTCCTCGTGCCTTCCAATGGTGGCTCCTTGGGAGGAGACGGCGTTGCGGAGCTGGTCCGAGTCTGCTGTGTCCGTCATGGCCAGTTCGTACTGTCAAGGCTCAGGAGAAGACCCAGATGCAGAACAAAAGTTTATTTCAAAAACAGGGGGGCAGGAAAATGACAGGTCAAGGGCAGGCTGAGGTCAGTAATCCAGAGCAGAGTCATAAAGGTACAGAATGGCAGGCAGGCTCAGGATCAGGGCAGGTAGAATGGTCAAAACCGGGAAAACTAGAAAACAGGAACTAGAGAAAGACAGGAGCATGGGAAAAAAACACTGGTAGGCTTGATGAAACAAAACGAACTGGCTACAGAGAACACATGTATAAATACACTGGGGATAATGAGGAAGATGGGCGACACCTGGATGGGGGTGGAGACAAGCACAAAGACAGGTGACACAGATCAGGGTGTGCCACAAACAGTCACTCAAATACATGTCACCTTGTCCTAGAGAGATTTACACGGTGTAGTGTCTGTGACTATCATTAAATGTGAAGACTTATTTTGTCAAATCAATTCTCTATGTGTAATTATTATTACGTGATTAAACTAATCATGCAAACTTTAATTAACTAGGAAGTCAGGGCACCACGGGAAAATGTCTCTATTTCCCGACTCGACTCTTCAGATATTTTCTTATCTTATCAAAACAGTCGCCTATTAATGAATTGTACCGCATCGGTTCTCATTACTGAACTTCGAAAACCCTTGGATATCTGCACAAACCCTAGCATACATTATGAATCAGCGATATACAAATTGCCTTAATTATTTATTTACTAACATACATGGGGTATTACATGATACAAAGAAAAAGTCCCTAACAGACGAAACTGGTTTGACGGCTTGGTAGACAAAGGAAAGGCGGTGGGGACCGCTCAATAACGGGAAACTCATAGATAACTACACTCATAGAAATTTCTAATAGTTTACATGCATGACCGCTCATTCGAAAATAAATTACAATTTACATATTTTCGAGTGTATGTCTTGCTGTCTCTCTCTGTGGTTGCCGGTCCATCTGCTGGAGAGAGTCGACAGAAAAGTTTGTCGTAGTTGTCACAGTCTGTCGTAGTTGTTATAATGGATACTTCAGAGTACCATTCATAAATCTTCTTAGAATTGGATGCGTTTACCAGACTTAAGTATTTAAACAGCTGCAGTCTGAATAATTATTCTTTAGTTTGTAGATTTCTTCAATATTTCAACATGGGAATGATCTCCACGTTCTCTGGTCTTGTCCTTTGGTAGTTGTAGTTTAAACCACATCACACACCAGCGTCACCCGGCATGTTTTGGTCTTAGAAATTCAACCATTTACAACCTTTGCTTACACTGTGGTTCGCGTGGTCTCGTTTGAATTGCGTCATGGGGGCTTTTATACTTTTGAGAAAAGGGGACGTCTCATCGTGTTTGTGCCCACCTGGGCATGGCTACTGACTGCATAAGTTACCATAAAACAACCAATTCTCATTTAGAAGACTAAATCACATTGTTATCTTTTCAAAAGTATTCTTATACTTATTCATCCATCTTATATAACATTCAAAAGTAAACCTGACAGCAGGGAAATGTACACTTAAAGAGATATAGTTATGTGTGTTTCCTGTCCTTCATGAGATCACCAAATGAAACACACTCGACATGACTTTCCCTTAAGTGGCCACAGACCATTCCCACATTCTCAAAAATATAAATATTGTTTAATTCTCCCATTTTGGGGATTAGGAGTTTCTAAAGAAAAGCTCTTTGTTCTCCGTAGGCTCTCTCCATCCATACTCCATGGCAGCGAAGAGAGAGCGTTTCTAGCAGGAATGTATGACCATTGTAAAACCTGACGTGGGAGAGAAAGTGAGAGAGGGGGCAGGGGGGAGAGCCACGATATACACCCCAAAAGAGCCACGTCGTGACAGTCCCCCTCTGGTGGGTTCAATCTTGTGATTATCCTGCAAGTTGCAAACCAACATAAAAATAATGACCATGTGATGTGCAGTTGGTGATCGCCGTTGCAGTCCCCCTCTGGTGGTCGACCCGGGTAGGATTTATGCAAATAGGGCAGCCACCAGGGGGAGCAGCGGATGTCCGGATTGGGATCCCTGTTCCGGACCAGTCGTCTGGTCGTTCAGCCTGGTGGATCTGGCAGATGTTAGCTTAGGCAGATGTTAACAACGCACACACACTCATGAAATACATACAGTTGAAGTCGGAAGTTTACATACACCTTAGCCAAATACATTTAAACTCAGTTTTTCACAATTCCTGACATTTAACCCTAGTAAAAATTCCCTGTTTTAGGATCACCACTTTATTTTAAGAATGTGAAATGTCAGAATAATAGTAGAGAGAATGATTTATTTCAGCAAGCGTCCCACCCCTGGTACACCCTATCAACAGCAGGTGAAATATCAAGGGCGCCAAATTTGAAAACAATTAAATGTCATAATTCAAATTTCTCAAACATACAACTATCTTACACCCTTTGAAAGATAAACATCTCCTTAATCTAACCACGTTGTCCGATTTCAAAAAGGCTTTACGGCGAAAGCATAAAGTTAGATTATGTTAGGACAGTACATTGAAAATAGCTGTGTGTAATCTTTTGTCAATGCAAAGACAGGCGTCACCAAAAGCAGAAAACCAGCTAAAATTATGCACTAACCTTTGACAATCTTCATCAGATGACACTCCTAGGACATTATGTTAGACAATACATGCATTTTTTGTTCTATCAAGTTCATATTTATATCCAAAAACAGCGTTTTACTATGGCGTTGATGTTGAGGAAATATTTTCCCTCCAATACCGCCAGTCAATCAGCACAACAAATGAAATAATTACTATTTGAAAACATTGGTAAAATATTATATTGTCATTCAAAGAATTATAGATTAACATCTCGTGAACGCAACCGCATTGCCAGATTTAAAAATAACTTTACTGGGAAATCACACTTTGCAATAATCTGAGTACTGCGCCCAGAAAAATAGGCTTTGCGATACAGACTAGGCGCCATGTTGGAGACATCAAAAATAAAAAATAAAAAATACTATGTAAATAATCCCTTACCTTTGATTATCTTCATCAGAAGGCACTTTCAAGTCCCAGGTCCATAACAAATGTAGTTTTGTTCGAAAAAGCTCATAATTTATGTCCAAAAAGCTCTGTGTTGTTAGCGCGTTCTGTAGGCTACTCAAAAACATGAACGACGCTCGCCGGACTTGTCTTCACCAAAGAGGGGAAAAAAAATATTTACGTTCGTTCAAACATGTCAAACGTTGTATAGCATAAATCATTAGGGCCTTTTTCAATCAGAACTTCAATAATATTCAAGGCGGACGATTGCATTCTCTTTTAAAACGTATTGGAACGAGAGTACCCAAACATGCACTCGCGCGCCAGAGTAGTATTGGCCATCCGCTTATGACCAACGTTCCAAGTCTCTTGTTCGGTCAGTTTTCACAGTAAAAGACTCAAACCACTTTGTAAAGACTGGTGACATCTAGTGGATGGCGTAGGAAGTGCTCAATGATAAATAAGTCCCTGTGTGTTTCAATGGCATAGGCTTAAAAGTAATTCAACACATCAGGTATCCACTTCCTGTCAGAATTTGTCTCAGGGTTTTGACTGCCATATGAGTTCTGTTATACTTACAGACACCATTCAAACAGTTTTAGAAAATTCAGAGTGTTTTCTATCCAAATCTACTAATAATATGCATATCCTAGCTTCTGAGTTGGTGTAGGAGGCAGTTAAAAATGGGCACATATTTTTTTCAAAATTCTCAATACTGCCCCCTAGCCCCAACAGGTTAAATTATTTAACTTGGTTCAAACATTTCGGGTAGCTTTCCACAAGCTTCCCACAATAAGTTGGGTGAATTTTGGCCCATTCCCCCTGACAGAGCTGGTGTCAGGTTTGTAAGCCTCCTTGCTCGCACACGGTTTTTCAGTTCTGACCACAAATTGTCTATAGGATTGAGGCCAGGGCTTTGTGATGGCCACTCCAATACCTTGACTTTGTTGTCCTTAAGCCATTTTGTCACAACTTTGGAAATATGCTTGGGGTCATTGTCCATTTGGGAGACCCAATTGTGACCAAGCTTTAACTTCCTGACAGATGTCTTGAGAGCTTGCTGCAATATAAACACATAATTTTCCTACCTCATGATGCCATCTATTTTGTGAAGTGCACCAGTCCCTCCTGCAGCAAAGCACCACCACAACATGATGCTGCCACCCCCGTGCTTCATGGTTGGGATGGTGTTCTTCGGCTTGCAAGCCTCCCCCTTTTTCCTCCAAACATAGCAATGGTCATTATGGCCAAACAGTTCTATTTTTGTTTCATCAGACCAGAGGACATTTCTCCAAAAAGTACGATCTTTGTCCCCATGTGCATTGCAAACCGTAGTCTGGCTTTTTATGGTGGTTTTGGAGCAGTGGCTTCCTCCTTGCTGAGCTGCCTTTCAGGTTATGTTGATATAGGACTCGTTTTACTGTGGATATAGATACTTTTATACCTGTTTCCTCCAGCATCTTCACAAGGTCCTTTGCTGTTGTTCTGGGATTGATTTGCACTTTTCGCACCAAAGTACATTCATCTTTAGGAGAGAAGCGAACAGGTCGATTGTAGCGGTAGTCGTTTCGATGGCGACATACTTTACAGTTATTTTGACAGCGGTGGTTATTGGATTTGTGCTTTTGTGGTAGAAACCATTGTTGTGCGTCATCTCTCAATGCTCCAATACCTGATAATGCACCCTCTAACTGGGGTGAGTGCTCCTGGTCAAGCTTCAAAACCGACTTGTCAGGGCTCTTAGCGTGGCGAGCTTTTGATGCCTCAAAAGCTGTGCCTGCAAGCTTTCTGAGTTGTAAGATAGGCAAGCCAACGTGGGCTGTAGGGCCCAAGTAGGTAATGAAGGTGGGATACATGTTCGACAGAAACATTTGTTTGAATGGTAACAGCTCTTCCATTCCTGTTTCAGTGAGTAGGCCAAAGTTAGCTGAACAAAGCCTATGATAGTAAGCTTGGGGGTGTTCATTCCGAGCTTGTTTGACAGTGTTAGTCATTGAGCTATCGTGTTTACGAGTTGCAGAACCACTGAATTCTAATTTCAAAGCTGTTGTAGAGACAGACGAACCTTGTCACGTGTCTATTCGACATTCGCTTCAACAGGTAAACCCTGTGTCATGTCGTTGTCCTCTGGGTTTTCTATGCACCATCCCCCGACCTCTATACTTCTGACACAAGGCTGTGTGAAGGCGGTCGTAAAATTCCAAAGGAGAATGTCCTACCTCATGGCCCCAGTATAAAGAGACAGAGTGTTTTCATGGAGAGAACAAAGGATTCTTCCACCTCACAGAATTGGAGAACCGAACGACATTTATGTTCTGGAGAAGGTATAAAAGATCGGTGAAGAATCCAGCTACGAACTGGTCCGCTTGGTACAATTTTGTGAGGCTCATTAGAGACAATATGGCCATATTACCATGCTAAGGTTTATATACTAGCCTCAGCGATGAGACTTACATCTAATGGTTGTATAAAATGATTTAATAAGATTAAAGCTATTTGGAATATGTTGAGATGCTATGTACTGATGTTAATGTGAGAGAATTGTATTTCTGTACAAAGCTTAACTCAGTCATCGGCACACCCCCAGGGACACAGACTGGACAAGGCGTCATGTGACAGCTTTTCTATGTTCAGCATAAAACCCCCACCCAGAATTTCTTTCTTTAGACCAGGCCTCCACTCCATTACGAGTTGGCCAATAGGTTTGACCATGCATCCCTCTACTGAACTTTAACCATACCATGTGGTTAAACTTTTAGACTATCAATACCGACAGAATAATAACAAGTCTTTGATATTAATTACTAGTCTGCACCTAGAAATTCGGTACCATTGTACGCGAAGACCGACGAAACATCCATTCTATAACGACATTAATGAATGTCGCTTTGAAAGATCCATTCTAACCAAGAGAGAGAGAGAGAGGACGAAACTCTCCAACAAAGATCACGACGACACACTGAGCGTAAATATATATATTGATTGCAATTGTTTCCGAATGAGTGAGCGTTCATGTGCAAAGGATTAGCGTATCAATTGTTAATATTTATCAACACTGTTGTGCCTTCTCCTCTGCCCCCAACCCCCTTGTTTGTTTAACAAGCCGCCATGCCGGTTTAGCCCACTAGGGCACATTACTCTACCATTTCTTTGTAATGATACTGTTTTGTATGCTTTCTGTGAATTACTTAGTTTAGTAAATAAATGATTTTAAGACAATTGATGTATGGATGACTTAGCCTCTCTAGGACCGGCGGGACGAATTCGTCTCACCTACGTAACAGCCAGTTGAATGCTGTGGCGCAATTTTCAAATACCTTTGAAATGCTATTACTTAAATTTCTCAAACATATGACTATTTTACAGCATTTTAAAGACAAGACTCTCGTTAATCTAACCACACTGTCCGATTTCAAAAAGGCTTTACAACGAAAGCAAAACATTAGATTATGTCAGCAGAGTACCCAGCCAGAAATAATCAGACACCCATTTTTCAAGCTAGCATATAATGTCACAAAAACCCAGAAGACAGCTAAATGCAGCACTAACCTTTGATGATCTTCATCAGATGACACACCTAGGACATTATGTTATACAATACATGCATGTTTTGTTCAATCAAGTTCATATTTATATCAAAAACCAGCTTTTTACATTAGCATGTGACGTTCAGAACTAGCATACCCCCCGCAAACTTCCGGCGAATTTACTAACAATTTACTAAATTACTCATGATAAACGTTCACAAAAAGCATAACAATTATTTTAAGAATTATAGATACATTACTCCTCTATGCACTCGATATGTCTGATTTTAAAATAGCTTTTCGGTGAAAGCACATTTTGCAATATTCTAAGTAGATAGCCCGGCATCACAGGGCTAGCTATTTAGACACCCACCAAGTTTAGCCTTCACCAAAGTCAGATTTACTATTAGAAAAGTTTGATTACCTTTCCTGTTCTTCGTCAGAATGCACTCCCAGGACTTCTACTTCAATAACAAATGTAGGTTTGGTCCAAAATAATCCATAGTTATGTTCCAACAGCGATGTTTTGTTTGTGCGTTCTAGACACTATCCCAATGGTAAATAACGGTCGCGCGCACGGCGCATTTCGTGACAAAAGATTTCTAAATATTTCATTACCGTACTTCGAAGCATGTCAACCGCTGTTTAAAATCAATTTTTATGCAATTTTTCTCGTAAAAAAGCGATAATATTCCGACCGGGAATCTGCAATTAGGTAAACAGCCGAAAGAAAATATATCACTGGGTCGACTCGGGCACGAGCCTAAGCCCTTTGTCCTCTGATGGGCCACTTGGCAAAGGCGATAATGTGTTTCAGCCAGAGGCTGCCTCATCATCGTTCAGGTTTTTCCCGGGCTCTGAGAGCCTATTGGAGCCGTAGGAAGTGTCACGTTACAGCTAAGATCCTGACTCTTCAATAAACAGAAGCAAGAACAACAACACCTTGTCAGACAGGCCACTTCCTGCATGAAACCTTCTCAGGTTTTTGCCTGCCAAATGAGTTCTGTTATACTCACAGACACCATTCAAACAGTTTTAGAAACTTTAGGGTGTTTTCTATCCGAATCAAACAATTATATGCATATTCTAGTTACTGGGCAGGAGTAGTAACCAGATTAAATTGGGTACGTTTTTTATCCGGCTGTGCAAATACTGCCCCCTATCCCCAACAAGTTAGTGAAGACTGGGTTCGTGCAGATAACAACAATTTACGACGTTTGGAATGAGACTGGACGCGAGGTAATAACACATCATTAAAACAAGAAGATAATAGATCAGATCTTATAATATATGATGTTATAATATCTGACAGTTATATTAGGAAAATTATAACTGTGTAATCTGAATATTTGGTGCCCCGACCTAGTTAATTACAGTTACACAATTAATCAGTTAATCGCGTAATAATAATTACAGAGAGTTATTTGATAAACATGTCTTCAAGTTAATGATGCCCAAAGACACGACACCTGTCAGAACCCGTAGTGTTCGGGTAGCCATCCAATACGTCCTCTATGTCAACTAGGAACGTCTCAGTATCGTTTGGCTGACCTGGAATGGGGTCAAAGGTGGGGAAATTTTAGACGAGTTTGTCAAGGCGTTCCGCGTCAAGCGGGTGGAGAGGGTTGGCTTCATCCTTTGGGGAAATTGGGGCCGAAAGGCCAAGAGGAGAAGCCAAGCTTTGGCTTTGTTGGCGAAGAGGCGCATATTGCTCATTGCCAAATGGCCAAGAGGAGAAGACTGAGGGACACATGAGGGAGGCAAAGTCTTAAACCTTCTATCGTCTTCACTCCTTTGAGTACCGGGCTCCGGTTGCTTGGTTGGGTAGTCACGCTGTAGCACGTGACCGTTCTGGAATTCCACCAGATTGTACCTAAGGGTGGTATTCTGCTGCATTGCAGAGTCTACTTGAGCGCTTAGACTACTAATTTTGGACACGTGAGTGTCGCACTTGCTACTTTTGGTCTCATACTTATCTGTCATGGTTTGCAGATAGAGGTCGTGAGTACGAGAGATTCAGTGATGAGATTTCCTCCGCTTGCTTAGAAATCAATATTTCCATTTGCCTCATCTAAGTTCTCTCATCATTCATTTGGTCAGCGACTTCAATAAGTTCTGCTGACCTGTCATCCAACTTAGTCATTGTGTAAACTTTAATTAACCTGAAAGTGTTGCTTCATCTAGATTAATATGGAAAAGTTTAAAATGTCTCATTTACTTGGAAGAACCTGAAAAGGTATGTTCGACAATTTAACTTATTAAATTGAATGAGACGATTACATCCAATCAATTGAGATTGGCTGGACTATCATAAGTGTAAACCGTAGTTCAAATGTTAGGGTACATTTACCACTAGGGTCACTTAAAAAAAAAAAGAAACAAAAACATCTGAATATAGCCTGTGCAGTTATACAATGCTACTAAGTAGCCTAATGTTCTCTATTTGAAATGGTATTCTTTAACCTTTGCCACAAACAGGAAATTTTACACCCCAGCTCATCATTCTCGCGAAGGCGGGACTTCCTTCAGTACTGGGTAGTACTGCAAATGTACTTATTAGTTAGTATCATGCCTCATACTGTGGTACGCTATTAACCAATTTAACACATGGTGATGTCACTATGGAAAGCTGAAACTCCTGCCGATGCAAACCTGCTGATTAGAAAATCCTGTGTAGATTGTATTTTCAACCCGCAATGATCAGGAAATAACAGTGATCACATTTTCAAATCAAATCAAGGTTTATTTGTCACGTGCGCTGAATACAACAGGTGTAAACTTTACAGTGAAATGCTTACTTACAGGCTCTAATCAATAGTGCAAAAAAGGTATTACTTTTACAGTGTTAGTTTCATCAGCTACAATGTGATACAAAACACAGGAAAAACAATGTTGACTGCACTGTTTGCGGCCAACATTTTTCAAGACTATTTAGCCCCCTGGGGGGTATTACGTTCGGTGTAAATTAAACCTAATGTTTGAGCAGAATAAACACAGATTTAACTATTTGAGAACTATCAATTCCGTTGAAATTGATAGTAGCTATTTCCTCGTTTACAAGAGAGAATCTACTGTGGCAATTTACTCGACACATTTTATTAATGCAAAGCTTGTGTTGGTTTACTTACTTTTCATTTCCAATGTATTTAATACATTAATAAAAACGTAATACAGTCTTAATACAGTATGATCATTTCTTATCAATAGGGAAAAAGTAAGTATTCCTGAATTGTCTACATCTAACATTGGTAACTTAAATCAAGCCAATCATGATTTAATTAATATAATCTATGTTTTCATTCACATATAGTCTAATCAAGGAATGTCAAATTACACCATGGTGATGTCACCATGGAAAGACCAAAACTATATCCCACCAAAACAGGCAGAAATTTCACGTGGTCTTATCAAACAACTCACTGAAAGGACATTATCATCATTTTCACAATTTCACAGTATTATTCCAACCTCATGGTGTGGAAATATATATTAAACCACATTTTTGGCTGCAGTGGCCCTTTAAATTATTTGACTGGATACAGAGAAACATAAACATTGTTTTAGACAAGGCCATACAAGAACTTACTTTAAATAATTCAGCGCAAATAACATCGATGTATAATTTCAAACATTTTATATAACAGGGTGTTTTCCGCAGAGGTGAATGATCCAGTGTCTACAACTGCTCCACCATCTGCAGCAGCTCAATAACCTGGGTGAGGTCGCCCTTAATATTGTTATCTAAGACGTGGTACCTGTGACCACACTTCCCCAGCAGCCCACGGAGGGGCTCTCCAGTCTCCTCAATGTGCTCCTCAATGGTCCTGCCTCTTAACTCATCACCATAGGTGAAAAGCACCATGGTGCTTCTCCATACCCCCTCACCCAAAACACTCAGGTATTTCTCCACAGCACACCTATCTTTCTCTGTGAAGGAGTCAACCGGTATGGCCAAGAGGAATGTACAAACTGCCCCACAGGGGCACAGGGATGCACTGCCTCTCATCTCCAGTCTGACCTGCTTCGGGTTGGACAGACCGTAGAGACTCCAACCGGGAGTGTCCACCACCGTGACTGTCCTCCCTTCCACCTCTCCCTGTCCCACCACACAATGGACTGTTCTTTTGCCACTAACAAACTGTCTTCTGCAAAGAATGGTATTTCCTGCTGAACTCTTCCCAGAAACTCTTCTTCCCAGCAGCACAAGGCCAAACGCAGCTGGCCTACATTTAGATGTCTCTGTCAGAAAAAGAAACAAAAACATCTGAATATAGCCTGTGCAGTTATACAATGCTACTAAGTAGCCTAATGTTCTCTATTTGAAATGGTATTCTTTAACCTTTGCCACAAACAGGAAATTTTACACCCCAGCTCATCATTGAGCCTTGTGAGAGCAGAGCACTTACCTATGGGTACCACTGCTGTGACCTGCTGGTTCTGCCTTGTCCACATGTCTTGCATGACAAGCATTTCCATGTCCTCTCCTTGTTTTCCTCCTCCCATCATCAAGCTCTCTCTCACCTGGGTGTACAACCTCTCCTGTATTTCCCTTGGACGCCTATTTATCTCAACCATCCTATCAATTTTCTCCAACAGCAATTGGACCTTAACCTCTTTGTCCCTGGCATGGCTGTCCAGAACATGGAACTTGTTCCCACACCTCTCCACAAGCCACAAGAGACTCTTGCCCTTCCCTCGGATGTGTTCCTCAGCGGTGGTTCCTCTTGGTATCTCAGCTCCGTGGGTGAGGAGCACTATAGCTCGCTGCCAGATAGGGGCCTGGATCTGCCTCAGATGCTCCTCCATGGCCCTCCATTCTCCCTGACTGAAGTCCCCTATGGCAGAGACCACCAGGAGGATGGCATGGGGCTCCAGGGAACAGAGGGACAGGGCTCGCCCCAGCTCCTGTGCCACGCTGCCAGGGGTGCTGCGCCCCACGTACCATCCAGGCGTGTCCACCACAGTCACCTGTCTTCCTGCAACAGTGCCCTTCCTCTTGGAGCTGTGAGTTGTCATTATCCCTGTGTCAAATTCCCTCTTGCCCAAGATGGTGTTCCCCACTGAGCTCTTTCCACTCAGTCTCTCTCCAAGTAAAAGCATGATTAGCTTTGAAATACATGGGTCTTGACCTAATATGGAGTTAAAGAGTTAAACACACCTCAAACGTATTTTATATCTATTCATGCTTTCATTTTATTGAGTAACAACACATGATCTTATTAAGAAATAAGGCCCGAGGAGGTGTGGTATATGGCCAAATATCACAAACCCCCGAGGTGCCTTATTGCTATTAGAAACTGGTTACCAACGTAATTAGACCAGTAAAAATAAACGTTTTGTCATACCCATGGTATACGGTCTGATATACCATGGCTGTCATCCAATCAGCATTCAGGGCTTGAAACACTCAGTTTATAATTATAGCTAATGCATGTGTGGCACTATTAATGATACAAGAATAGAATAACAGTCAAAAGACTTACCAAGAGTGGTTGAACTGTGAGCTGCCATTTGAAGGTGCCACTCTTTCTGTTACGATTGAGAAGTGCAGTAGATTGCAACAGCCAAGTCCATGCTCCTGTGACTTACGTTCCGGCGATAACACAACATCTCTTCTCTAGCCTGCTACATTGCATAGAAGGTACCTTCCATTTGCTTCAAAAGTACCCATTGATTAGTATAACAAACCCACCCTATGATAAGTGGTATCGTAGATTAGTCATGCCCAAGGCATTCACAACAGTTCCAAATTACACTTTACAGTTCTTCAGAAGTTGTTTCTAGTTAATATGCAACTAACCAGGCGTGTCATACGTGAGTTGATTCAAGCCAATATACAGCGAGTGTACAAAACATTATGAACACCTGTTCTTTCCATGACATAGACTGACCAGGTGAAAGCCATGATCCCTTATTTCTGTCACTTGTTAAATTCACTTCACTCGGTGTAGACGAAGGGAAGGGTTATCAGTGTGTATCAGGAATGGTCCACCACCCAAAAGACATCCAGCCAACTTAACACAACTGGGGGAAACATTGAAGTCAACATGGGCCAAAGTTTGGTATACTCAGTGTATTTACTGATATACTGTAGACTCAAAGCAAACGAGGTAAAAATGTACTTCCCATTATGTCTTTAAGAATGACTCCTCCCAGTATTCTCTGTAGAGTGATGTCATCCATTGTAACCAGGGGGCAAAGTGAGCAGTACTATTTCTGGGTGTTGTACTTACACGGTATCAGCCCTCGGCAGGACAGTGACATCCATAGGCTACAGAAATAGATCTGAGCTAAGGGAAGACCTCAATCCAGGAGGCAAGTCTGGGATTCCCATAAACAAAGTGTTGAATGGCTGGGGGGGGGGGGGGGGGGGGGGGGGTTTCCTCAATACAGGGAAATCATTTTAGAATACATGCCGATCAAGTGGACATACAGCATTGGATGAGCTTGGTGGTTTGTTATTAACACGATCTTTTAGCAGAGCCTTTTATCCAGACCAACAGAACTGTTAACCTCGTCCCCAGGCTAATTGTGTCCAGCAGCTGAAAGGGGAAGTTGATCAGTATCTTTGTTTTCGAGCATTGGGAGGAAGTGTTTGGTGAATGAGATTACAGCACGGTCAAAATTGAAAGTGATACACATTCAGTATGTTAACCAAGCGGGAATTTAACCCACAAACCTGGTGTTGGTGCTATGCTCTAGCCCATAAACCACCAACCACGGTCTTCGACCATTTAAAGCCACAACACAGGCGGATGTAGATGATGATAATCAAATATATAGGTGAAGATCTGTTTGCTCTATTAGCCGCCCCAATAAAAAGCCAGTTGTTTTATAACGTGACTATTTTAAAATACGTGCACAAGCATCCAGGGGCTATGTGCCTTGGCAGCACAATGTTATTCTCGTGTCTGTAGTGAAAAAATATAAAACCCATAACTGACTGAACATCAACACAAAATACGAAACTAAAAGCCACTGTTTTTTAAAATTAATTTATATATAATAAATTCATGTGTTTTGACTGCCACTGTTAAAAAGTATGACTCGTATCACATGTAAGTCACCTGTAAGCATAATTAAGAGCCTTTCTCATTCACCTGTTAAATGAACTGAAAACAGTAACAGGTCTTTTCAGCACCACTGTATAGTACATTCTCTATATTGCATCAGAATATAAAAATATACAGATATGTTTTTTTGAAAACATTCTTTCCATGTTGTTCAATGGCATGACAATTGAGGATGAACAAATTCATACGGAGAAGATTGTGATCAATAGTATTACTTCCTACTGGATCGTCCTTTCATTCACAGCACTGTAAAACATCAGTAGCAGCCACACTGAAAAAAATAACATAAGGTACAGGGCATCCTCTGAACACGTAGCACTCTCAAGAGGACAACCTGCCCCCCCCCCCCCCACACACACCTTCAGAGGAAGATACAGGACAAGGAGAGCGAGAGAGCAGCCGAGAGAGAGAGAGAAGCCGAGAGGAGAGAGAGAGAGAGAGAGAGAGAGCAGAAGTGAGAGAG
Source organism: Salmo trutta (assembly GCF_901001165.1). Taxonomy (NCBI): domain Eukaryota; kingdom Metazoa; phylum Chordata; class Actinopteri; order Salmoniformes; family Salmonidae; genus Salmo; species Salmo trutta. Next base: position 10,612,349 of record NC_042982.1, on the reverse strand, counting down.
AGAGAAGCCGAGAGGAGAGAGAGAGAGAGCAGAAGTGAGAGAGAGAGAGAAGCCGAGAGGAGAGAGAGAGAGAGAGAGAGCAGAAGTGAGAGAGAGAGAGCAGAAGTGAGAGAGAGAGAGCGCAGAAGTGAGAGAGAGCGAGCGCAGAAGTGAGAGAGAGCGAGCGCAGAAGTGAGAGAGAGAGAGCAGAAGTGAGAGAGAGAGAGCGCAGAAGTGAGAGAGAGCGAGCGCAGAAGTGAGAGAGAGCGAGCGCAGAAGTGAGAGAGAGCGAGCGCAGAAGTGAGAGAGAGCGAGCGCAGAAGTGAGAGAGAGCGAGCGCAGAAGTGAGAGAGAGAGAGCGCAGAAGTGAGAGAGAGAGAGCGCAGAAGTGAGAGAGAGCGAGCGCGCAGAAGTGAGAGAGAGAGAGAGAGAGAGCGAGCGCGCAGAAGTGAGAGAGAGAGAGCGCAGAAGTGAGAGAGAGCGAGCGCAGAAGTGAGAGAGAGAGAGCGCAGAAGTGAGAGAGAGCGAGCGCGCAGAAGTGAGAGAGAGAGAGAGAGAGAGCGAGCGCGCAGAAGTGAGAGAGAGAGAGCGAGCACGCAGAAGTGAGAGAGAGAGAGAGAGCGCAGAAGTGAGAGAGAGAGAGCGCAGAAGTGAGAGAGAGCAGAAGTGAGAGGACAGAGTAGTACTATACACAGCCGAACAGAGAAACTGGGATGAGACATTGCAGTGTGTTTGCAGGAGGGGGCACTCAGGTTTGTGTGAGCGGTGTGGTAAGAAGAATTTCTGACGGCTTCTTGTTGTCCTACTCCAACCCGTCAGCAGGGGGCGACGCAGCAACACAGTTCAGTTAATCTTCCACCGTGATGATGGTGGTGGTAATACCAATACAAAAATCAACAAGAAAATCCAAAACAAAAATTGAAACAATGTCTTTGAATATTGAGGTGATCTCGAACAAGAAGAGAAGAAGGTGCGGTCGGGACGAGAGTTTGGTTTGTTGCAGTGCATAGAGAGGGACTTCGGAGACGGAGATGCTCCCCTGTCTTAGCCTAACACACATACTCTCTGAGACACACACACACGCAAGCACAGGCACAGGCCGACTCCCCCGACCACCCTGCTCTCCAAGAGCAGAGAGAGAGCGAGGCGGCAGAGAGAAGAGAGAGTGAGGAGGGCTGGGTTGAACGGCAACTGCAAAGATGACAGATTCCTGTAGTGTTTCCAAAGTCTGAGCGTGGACGTCCAGCAGTAGAAGTAGCCTCTCTCTGTTGTGGATGGAGTTGGGGAGGGGGGAGTAGTAGTCTCTCTCTGTTGTGGATGGAGTTGGGGAGGGGGGAGTAGTAGTCTCTCTCTGTTGTGGATGGAGTTGGGGAGGGGGGAGTAGTAGTCTCTCTCTGTTGTGGATGGAGTTGGGGAGGGGGGAGTAGTAGTCTCTCTCTGTTGTGGATGGAGTTTGGGAGGGGGGAGTAGTAGTCTCTCTCTGTTGTGGATGGAGTTGGGGAGGGGGGAGTAGTAGTCTCTCTCTGTTGTGGATGGAGTTGGGGAGGGGGGAGTAGTAGTCTCTTGTAGATGTGATTAGTCCTAAAGGGCCTGGCTTTGCCCTCCTCCTCCTCCCTCCCGCCCGCCGTCCGCAGTGCCCTCCACCTCCTCCTCCGGGAGGCCCTCACATCCGCGAGGAGGAGGCCAGCTCGTAGAACAGCACGTAGGCGTCACTGCTGCGCACTTGGCTGGAGGACATTGGCGATACTCTGTGAGGGGAGAGAGGAAGAGGGGATGCATGTGAATGAGCTGTAATGTTGTTGACAGTCATAACGGTGCAACAAATTGACAATATTATTGGAGCAATGCAATTATGTTGAACTGGGAACAGCCATATTGAGGATCCCTTCCACTATTATGTCACAAAACCATGAAAATGGATGGTGTATTCAGACGGTTGTTTTCTAACAAAGGTACTAGTTTTACGGCAGTTTTTTGAATAACATTGCGTGGGTACTATCATACTGTGCATTAAGCATAGAGCAGGTTAAAGGAGGAAAGGGAGGGAAAAACAGGAGAGAGAGAACTGCATAATGAATGAGAGTGGAGGAGCAGGGAAAGAAGACACAGGTAGCTGCTGGGAGAGAGAGAGAAGCAGATAGGCTCTCACGAGGCAATGAGTGGGAGAGAGGTGAGAGAGCGAGGAGAAGAGAGGGGGAGGTAGGCTACTGCACACTTGACAGAATTTAGGGGAGGTACTGTTATTAAGAAAGTAAGTAGCTCTGGGTGAGTGGTATGTAGCCAGCAAGCAGGACAGACCGACAGACGGACGGACACAGGCTCTTCATGTCCTCTCTCTGCTCTAGCACTCTCAACATGAGGCCCAGCAGATCAGTTGTTACACAGAGGTCCTACACTGTGGTGTACATCCTATTCCCTACTGTGTAAAGTGGTGCACTACCGTTGACCAGACTAGTGATAAAAGTAGTGCACTATAAAGGGAATAGGGTGCCATTTCAGATGTACCTGTGCATGGAGTGAGGTGGAAGAGTGCTCGAATGTTCTAAACAGGAGTATTTCCAGTGTTCTAAGATTTCCAGTCGATTCAACGCATATGAGCTCAGTTCTGAGCATGGTTTGCTAGCAGAGCCTTGTGGGTAGTGTAGTTTGATAAAGGGAGAGGGAAAGCTATACCTGGAGTCATTGAACGTGTACCATTCTCCCGAGGTGGGGTTGCGACAGTACGCTGTGTAGTGGCCGCCCATGGTCGTGCCTGAGTGATTGGACACCGCGTACAGGTTATAAACTGCATTTACTGTGGGGGGGAAAGGGACAGGGGAAAGAGAGGAATCAGTAGAATGCCATTGTCGTACCTCGACAGACGATTCTACCCGACAGACGATGGTACTCACTGCTGTTTTCCGAGGCAAACTCCCTGAGGTCCAGTTTCTCCATGGGGAAGTTGACAAATGTGGACAGTTTGCTGGTTCGCCGCGCTTCAGAGAAGCGTTTCAGATCTGGACAAGTAGGTGGGTAAAGGAAAACGTAGTGCAGGGAGGAAGCGTCCGTAAATACACAGACAGGGGCTTCATGTGGAACCTTGGGTGGGTTTCATATGAAGGTTCACATACATACATTAACACATAGGCAAGCCTCTTATAGCAACGGAGAGCACTTCTAGGCTGGTCCCAGATCTGTGTGTTTTAGATGAACCATAACCAACTCCTCGGACTACAATTGTCTCATACATGATGTGTTGGCGTAAGCACATTATATACAGATCTGGGACCAGGCGTCAGCCAAATCCTCTCTCCTCTATAACATCTACTGGGATACTATCAGACAAACGGAGCCCACAAATATGAGCGGCTTGAGAAAGGATACGGAGCACTAAGATCTTGGGGAATTTCTGTACAGTGAACTTCTTCGTGCATCTTCTTCTGGCTTTACACCTGTAGCACGTTGGTTTTTCATCTCCGTCGAGCACATCCTCTTTGGTGAAGAGACTCACGCAGTCCATCAGACTCACTTCTCCGTAGCCCTTCTTGACACACAGACACACGGCACATTTAGGTCACATAAAAAACGCTGGGGCTGTATGTGGGTCTGGTGAACGTGCAACACTGTGGGGAAGAAGCTGGTGTGGATTGTCGACACTGACCTTGGCGATGGGTAGTGAGAGATCCCAGAAGGGGTCAAAGACAGTGGAGCAGTAGCCACACGTGCTGCATGTCAACGAGCTCTTCAGCTGACCCACAAACAGGTCTGTGGAGGGCAGGGCAGAGAGAGACCATTACTACCCCCTTACACACACACACACACACACACACACACACACACACACACACACACACACACACACACACACACACACACACACACACACACACACACACACACACACACACGGGAGATTGATGTTTATTGTCATGAATCTTGCCCTGGAGGCAAAACTGAGCAACTTCCGCTAGATGGGCCAGCTGCAAAGTCAAAATTGCCTAGTTATATTGTAAAAATGTACAATAACAAAAAGTAGCTTTTTGGTCTTCATTTAAGGTTAGGCATTAGGGTTAGCGATGTGGTTAAGATTAAGGTTAAAAAAATGGATTTATTTGACTTTGTGGCAGTGCCAGCTAGTGACCACTCTGCAGAGCTGCCCCCAGGGAAAGATTCATGACAATAAATGCCAACCTGCGCACAAACGCACTACATCAATCAACAGACTACACATGACCAGGAAACACAATTTATTAACAGCACAGAGTGTTACTCAACCCCTGTGGGTGTTGATGCGTGCCCTTACCCACTACTTTGCTGTCCTCTCTCTCCAGGTACTTGCTCCACATTCTATCCCCTTTCTCTCGGTCACTGTGGGAGGGACGACCGGACAGGAGAGGGTGTGTCAGTATTCATGCTCCCTGCTCCCACGCCTCCCCTCTTGTAAACCCACGAGGCGTCACGCCTCCACACCGACTGATGTGTACTAATAATATGGGACGTGCTGCAGCCCTGGCTTTGCCCTACTCTCCCAGTTAACATTCTCTTGACCATAGTCCCACGGTAGTTCATGGAGAGAGAAAGAGCAGGAGGCGAGAGCAACACTCACGGCAAGTGGTCAAAGTCCTCCGAGCTGCCCCGCGGCCGCACCGTGACCCGGTTTACCTCGTTGTGCAGCCCGTCCAGCAGGAAGCGCAGGAACTCCTGGGCGTCCTGTTGGCTGGAGGGAGGGACACAGACAGACAAAACACGAGTCATTTTTTTACGCATTGGAAAATCCTCTACAATACCATTACTGATACAAAGGTATTCGATTTGGAGTGCCTCTGAAATGGCAACCTATTCCCTACAGATGTAGGATCTTAGGAAATGTCAAACTTGTAGTGTATTTGAAGTTTAAAAACGCTTCTGAAGTTTGTCATTTCCACTTTGAAATTTCTGACCTGATTTTCCCTCACGAAAAATATATCAACCTCTACAAAAAATGTCTGTTAATTATAATCCACATAATAATTCACATTACCTTTTGCTGCTGAATTATTTTCCTGCTGTAGCATACTGGCTCAAATTAAGATCTTACATCTGTATAAAGTGCACACATTTTCACTAAGGCCCATAGGGCTCTGCTGTTGTCAAAAGTAGTACACTATATAGGAAATAGGGTGCCATAGGGCTCTGGTCAAAAGTAGTGCACTATATAGGGAATAGGGTGCCATTTCACAGGTAGCCTTGGTGAATAGTTAGTTGAAAAACAACACATACTTGTATCCCACGAATCGGGGGGCGTATCTCTGGATCTGAGTTTTGAACTCTGAGGGGCCGACCGCCTCGCTGCTCGAGGACGTCCACATGGTCTGGAGGAGCTTGGCAAATTCTAGAAGCACAACCAGGAAGATAGATCAGATTCCCTCGGAATAGGGGCAGACATTGTAAAATGGGGGACTGGCTGGTAAATACTATGTTCAGCATTCATTGACTGCAGGGGACTTAGGCTAGCTGTCTCACCCTCCATGAGCGCTCCGGTGTTGGTGCGGCTGTTTTTGTTAAGGTCGCGTCGGTGGGAGTTGTGGAGACAGTAGTCCCGGAGGTTGTGCGTGTTGCTGAGACACTGCAGGATGGAGTTCATGAAGCACTGTAGACACACACACACACACACACACACACACACACACACACACACACACACACACACACACACACACACACACACACACACACACACACACACACACACACACACACACACACACACATACACACCTTTAGAAGAGGGTTAACACACACACTACCATGCTGTTTGTGGTGCAGGAAGTTACAGCTTTAAAATCGAGATTTTTGAGAAATATATAAAAAATAATTCCTGCATACACAATAATTTGACAATAACGGTTTCAATGTTGAAGATAAATGTGCAGAGGTGAAATTGTGTCTGCTGAAGTTATTTTTAGATATTGTTTTTTACATACATGCATGCATGCATGTATGTATGGAGTGGCAGGTAGCCTAGTGGTTAGAGCGTTGGGCCAGTAACCGCAAGGTTGCTAGATCGAATCCCTGAGCTGACAAGGTAAAAATCTGTCGCTCTGCCCCCGAACAAGGCAGTTAACCCACTGTTCCTAGGCCGTCATTGTAAATAAGAATTTATTTGACTTGCCTAGTTAAATAAAAAATGAACAATTAACATCACATGTTACACATGCTAGCATGGGGGAAAACAAGGAACAGCGGGCTGAGTGAATGAAAGGTAGCAGGGACAGAGAGAGCGAGAGACAGTCAAGTCCCCCAGCCGGTACAGAGTGCAGCAGAAGCACTCTGATAAGGTTACTGTGCAAGTAGACAGTTTATTTCGGGACCCATCCTTCTCCCTGTTGCCTGGCAAATGCCCCCTCCCCTCCTGTTTGTAGAGCCATGAGATGGCATGGCAAATCATCTCAGCTAATGGAAATAGACTAGCTAAGGGAAAGGCGTTCGTGATATCAAAACACAGCCCTTAAGCCGATGGCAGAGGATAGGACATGTGGATTACACTATTTTTCGGTACACTGACAATATTCCACGTTTATTACACAACACATATAAATAGAGGCCTAAATATAGTATAAATATGTGTGTGTGTACACATGTATGAGTGTGTGTGCGCGTGTGCACCCAGGCCCTTACTTACGGTATTTCCTAGGTTCCGTAGGCCCACCAGGCCCTGGGTACTCTTGGAGTTCTGGGGAGGAGAAGAACACGACAAGGAAAACATTTACGACGAAAGCATGTGAGAGAATGTGATCTCTGCATAGGCCTACGGTGGAAGGACGTGTGCGATAAACACGGGGGCCATGCTCAGAAAACAGGGGGCCGTTCTACTGTAGGCTAGGCTACTAGAAACGCTATGAGATGTAAAGACGGACATATTCTTTGTCGAACATTAGCCTGGTCCTGTTTCAATTCAGAGGGAATCACGCCGAACGCACCACCTCAGATGTGCAGCGTTTTCTACACAACTGAAAAGTCTTGGCTTAGCAATAGCCTAAAGGCTAACAGTCTAAAATTGTAGAATAAGGGCTTTGTAGGAAAAAAAAACATGACTAACGTCACTGCAGTTTAATTATATAAGTTAAGTCGTTTAATAATTGAGTAGTAATGGAAATAATTACCAAAGCACCAATGTGACTGTGGACAAAACTTTACATGAAGTACATATCTCTTTAATATGGAATGCAATGTGTTGTGCCTTAAGGCCTCTGTAGAAATGCTACAATCAATGATTTATGCCTAGGTACTTTGAACATAAGTGAACACAAGGCCCCATCACAATGATACAGTCCCCACATTTAGACCAGGAGGAAGGGAGACTGGGATAGGTAGAGTACAGTTCACGCAGAGTCAGACAGGCCAACAACCTGACACAATTATGTTCATATGGGTTGATGTAGAGCACAGCGCTGCTGGGGCACAGGAGAGGAAACCCGATCCAGCTTCCAGCGGAACTCAATATAACACTGAAGTGACCCTGACTGAAGCTCTCCAGTAACCCTCACCTGCATGTTCTGTTCCGGGCTGGCTCATATACCCTCCCTCCCTAGTCTCTCCCCATGACCGCAGGAGTGACCAATCACCACGGGACACACAGTGAAAAACACACACACACACACACACCCATGTGCTCCTGGTGTCTGGGAGTTCAACCAGAGAGTGTGTTCCAGTTATGAGAACACAAACTTGGGATGGGCTGTAGCGATTTACTATTACATAAATAACCCAACGCCATCTGTCCCCATTTCCCAAAAGAACGGAAAAACCCATCCAACAGTTTAATTAACTCAGGATTATCTAAATCCTTCTTTCTCAATTCCAACGTAAAATAAAGTGATTTATTAGTCCGCAACCACGTGAACAAAACATGTCCTGTTGTCAGTTATTGGTATACAGTCAGTGCCTTGTAGTGGGTTGATTCCTACTGACCAAGGCAATAATCTCACTCTCCCCCCCAAGTATTCACTTGTTCACTTCCCTTCATTTGAAAGGAATTGACTGGTATGATTCCTTTTGTAGCCTACACAAATCCAATGCTTTTACATTTGTGGCAAGTAGTGTGCGAGTGTAGGCTACACTTCAGGAGGACGGGCAGATGATTAGGTCGCTGCAAGGCAAGGATCATACTGGATAACGCTCATTACAAACTCACACCGCTTTTCACCTCCAGAACAGTTTTCCAGAACGAGCCCCATGACGTCACAACTCGCCGTACTTTGCTGAGTAATATCATCGGAGCCCAAAATAGCACCTTTCCTTCGGAACTTGCTGCCGCGTTCTCATTGGCTGGTTGCCGTCAGAGCGGTGTGACTGTCACTGCAGAAGTCATCCTGACAGCCTCTCTCCCAGGGAACGCTATTTTTACATGAACAAGCTAGAGGACAATATGACAAACGCACAACATCTGGCAAGGGCTTTAGTGTGACTTACTGATTAACTGACTGACCGACCGGTGTTCTTCTGTGGACAAGCAACAGATGAATCAGTGTCACCCATTATGAAAATGGTCTTATTCATTAACCTTTGATGATAAACTTAGTTATAGAACTCTAGTCTTCACAGTGGCGTGACAAGCCCCGGCACATGCAAGAAGCCCACTGCTGTTAATCATCATAGCAGTGCACTAATCACCTTGTGATCGGAAAGGTTGCCGGTTCAAACCCGGCCCCCCCCCGAGCTGCCTGCGGTGAAATTTGCAGAACAGGCAGCGTTACCGGCTTCAATATCCCTGTATGCTGCTCCCAGCCTGTGTCGTGTGACAGCAAAAAATGAAGAATATCTGTGCAAATGGACCAATATTGTACTCTCTGTCTGAATGCTAGCCGTGCAAGTCCCATGCTGTCTTGCCAACTCCTATTGTCATGCAAGAACACCTCCGGACTATGTGGAGCGTTAAAACATGCCCAGGCACAGCCATTACTCCAATCCATGACGGAGGCCATTCGGTAATAGGCAGTGTTTGGTTCAAAATGTAGCTACAGTAGTCCAATCTCTAGTCTACAGTCATTCCATTTACAGATACAAATTTGGCCTAGTTTTCACATAACACAGAGACTGATTAATGAATTGCCTTGCATTCCCAATGTATTTACACATAACATGATTACTGCCACCACGCTATCAATCCGAGACATTTGATTTAAATGTTATCTGTTGTTTAGCTGTTTTGGGTTCCGTGGCCCTTAGCAGTCACTGACATTGATACTGAGCTGAACTATCTCATGCTGAAACAGCCAGGTACAAGTTGAGCCCTGAATGGGTTGAGTAGGCCTGGCCCGGCCTGCCTGACACTGTTCCACCTTGCTCCATGGAATGCGCTATAATCATTAGCTGGCAGCAGTGTTGTGTTGCGTTGAGTGAGAGCTGCTGGAGATGGAGAACAGCATGTTCTGACCTTCCTGTGCCTGGCCCCTGCTGGGGGGGACAACAACAGCAACCCACCAACTGTCTTCACATGGAGTGACGGACCAGTCATGGACCAGTCACGGACGAGTCATAGACCAGCTTAACCCATTGATATTTACATCCACTGTCTCTCAAGACTATTCAAGACCAAGATAATGCACTGAAACAATAGCAACAAGTTCCCAAAACAGGTTATAGAAAAGCCTCACAAGACCTAATATGAGCCATAGATAAAACATTTGAGGGACAAGCGAGAGAGAGAGAAAAAAACACACTCTTCATCGTGATAGCCAGATACTAGCGTCTGCCACAGATAGAGTAGCCAGGTGCTTTCAGTCACGCCCCTCCGCTCCTTCTATTGACTTTATTCCGGTGAAACGCTCAATACAACACATTCTCTCTAGGACGAGCCCAGATTATTGAAGATGATCAATGAAGTGTCAACGTTGAAGGTTATAATGAAATGGTTAATCAGAATATAGTGGATGACTGTGGACCAACGAGTTATCCAGTCACTGCTAGAGCCATAAACACCATTAGCTCATGTCAGATGATTTCAACATCAGTCTGAAAATAGACCCCTTGACCAACAATTTTACCTTGATTTGTTTCTCTCTATGGACATGGAACTATGGATAAAAATAGGGAGAGGGTGGGACATATTGTCTCATATGATATTACAGATGTTGCATAATAAAAAAGAATACAAAACCCCATTCTAAATATATTTTGATACAGGCCTAGGCTATGTAATATAATGTATCAAAGGCCTGCTATGGAGTGAGATTAATTTGAGATTATATAACTAGTTTAATGACCTGCCAGAATACTGATCCTCCACACAGGTTTAGCGGGGTTTAGGCTACTGCTGGAGTGACTGCAATGCTATACCGCTGTCAATGCTGTGTAGAAGAACCCCTAGTGATTTTCATCCAGGAAACGCAACATCAATCCTCCTAGATCCTTATTGATTAACAACACATATATTACTGTAACTAATACGCAGACAAACATTCGATAGATTATCTTGGTGCCAATATATCCTCTCTTGTTTTACCTTGGCTTGATTAATGAGAAGTCCTACAAAGGTTGACACCAGCACCGAGCCAGACATGCTCGAGCTTTTCCGCCGCATCTCTTGCTTCAAGAACGGGAAAGCAGAGGCCGGGGGTTCTTCGGGAACGGTCACCGTGTATGACTGTCTCATGCTGGGCATGATGACTGTCTGATATAGTCGGCTACCGGTGTGTTCTGATGCTCTGCCGGTATCAGGCAGATAGAGCCGGTGCGCTCTTGATTCACCGGGAGTTGCTCTCGTTCTCCTGATATTCTATGTCGCAGGATCTTTGTGTGAAAGTGGAGCCTACGTTACGAATATATTAGTATTTTTGCTCGAGTTTGTTGTTTCCTTTTTGCGGTCGTCATGAACAACCGAGCCATTCATCTACACTCGATTTACAAGCGATACATACCAGACTGGCACTCCTGATATCATGAAAAAACACATAAACAATACACTCATTAAATAGTTTCGCAATGAAAACAGACTGAGCAATGTCTCATTTTCTCCCCTATATATATTTCAGAAATCGAAGACCTTCAGTATACGTAAATCAAAAGAATTTCACTCGTGCAGTAATCAATCCCCGGGCTGTTTGAGAAGTGAACGACCACCGCCTCTCCATCGTTTCACAACACCGAAGACACGCCTCTCTTCGGCTTAGTACTACAGACGTCAGCCGCTGCCACAAACCTCTCCGACGTCAAACAGGGTCAGAGTGGTCCATTCACATTTCTACGAATTATGCTTATGCGTATTACTCGAATGGTGCTTCCGAGGACACCCGTGGAACATTCATTCCCGTTGTCCATACATCAAGCAATGAGATACAAAACATTCACTGTCGAATATGACCTTTCTGAAGGGCTACCCAGCGTGAGACCCATTCATTCAATGCAGGTCTACATTTCAGAGGAGTACAGTATATCGTGTTGGGGAGAGTAGCCTATTACTACTGTACTACATGCTCATAATCTGTTAGGCTATTGACTATGGCTGTAATAATACAGCTCTTCATACAGTTGAAGTCGGAAGTTTACATACACTTTAGCCAAATACATTTAAACTCAGTTTTTCACAATTCCTGACATTTAATCCTAGTAAAAATTCCCTGTTTTAGGTCAGTTAGGATCACCACTTCATTTTAAGAATGTGAAATGTCATAATAATAGTAGAGAGAATGATTTCTTTCAGCTTTCAATTCGTTCATTACATTCCCAGTGGGTCAGAAGTTTACATACACTCATTTAGTATTTGGTAGCATTGCCTTTAAACTGTTAGACTTGGGTCAAATGTTTTGCGTAGCCTTCCACAAGCTTCCCACAATAAGTTGGGTGAATTTTGGTCCATTCCTCCTGACAGAGCTGGTGTAACTGAGTCAGGTTTGTAGGCCTCCTTGTTCACACGCTTTTTCAGTTCTGCCCACAAATTGTCTATAGGCTTGAGGTCAGGCTTTGTGATGGCCACTCCAATACCTTGACTTTGATGTCCTTAAGTCATTTTGCCACAACTTTGGAAGTATGCTTCCTGACTGATGTCTTGAAATTTTGCTTCAATATATCCACATAATTTTCATGCCTCATGATACCATCTATTTTGTGAAGTGCACCAGTCCCTCCTGCAGCAAAGCAGCCCCCACAACATGACGCTGCCACCCCGTGCTTCACGGTTGGGATGGTGTTCTTCGGCTTGCAAGCCTCCCCCTTTTCCCTTCAAACATAACGATGGTCATTATGGCCAAACAGTACTATTTTTATTTCATCAGACCAGAGGACATTTTTCCAAAAAGTACGATCTTTGTCCCCATGTGCAGTTGAAAACCGTAGTCTGGCTTTTTTTATGGCGGTTTTGGAGGAGTGGCTTCTTCCTTGCTGAGCAGCCTTTCAGGTTATGTCGATATAGGACTCGTTTTACTGTGGACATAGATACTTTTGTACCCGTTTCCTCCAGCATCTTCACAAGGTCCTTTGCTATTGTTCTGGGATTGATTTGCACTTTTTCGCACCAAACTACGTTCATCTCTAGGAGACAGAACACGTCTCCTTCCTGAGCAGTATGACGGCTGCGTGGTCCCATGGTGTTTATACTTGCGTACTATTGTTTGTGCAGATGAACGTGGTACCTTCAGGCGTTTGGAAATTGCTCCCAAGGATGAACCAGACTTGTGGAGGTCTACAATTTTTTTTCTGAGATCTTGGCTGATTTCTTTTGATTTTCCCATGATGTCAAGCAAAGAGGCACTGAGTTTGAAGGTAGGCCTTGAAATACATCCACAGGTAGACCTCAAATTGACTCAAATTATGTCAATAAGCCTATCAGAAGCTTCTAAAGCCATGACATCATTTTCTGGAATTTTCCAAGCTGTTTAAAGGCACAGTCAACTTAGTGTATGTAAACTTCTTACCCACTAGAATTGTGATACAGTGAATCTTAAGTGAAATAATCTGTCTGTAAACAATTGCTGGAAAAGTTACTTGTATCATGCACAAAGTAGATGTCCTAACCGACTTGCCAAAACTATAGTTTGTTAACAAGAAATTTGTGGAGTGGTTGAAAAACAAGTTTTAACGACTCCAACCTAAGTGTATGTAAACTTCCGACTTCAACTGTAGTTAGCTTCACAGAGGAAGACTGTTAATTCTGACACCTGCAACTCAGCCACAGCATGAGGTTTTCAGGCTATTTGAAGGTCAAACTGTGATCCCTACAGTATGGCTCTTCTGTTCGTGGTGGCAGATGGGGAGTAACATCAGGATCAAACCTTTTGTAAATTCCTAGTAAAGAAGAGCTCCTTCTCTGCAATGTGAACATTCTGCTGAAGGAGAATATGGTAGGCCTAATATATTTGAGCTACATTCAGTACCAAAGGTGAGAAGTACAAAAGGTGAGGTTTTACAACATGGTAAAACAGATTGTAGTGTAGAACATGTTTTCCTCATGGAACAAATAGGATTAATTGACAAACCATTGTCAATTTGCTGTTAATCAATACAAATAAAAGTGCTGACTGCACCCTCTGTAATAAACATTTAGCACTGTTAGTTCTGAACTCTCACCTATGAGAGACAAACATGTTTGCTTGTTTACAGGCTTCAACACTCAATCTCGTTGCTCACCCCTCTTGCTCAAAGTCTAAAAATACCCTGATTTATTAGGACTCAAAAAGTGAGTGGGAAAATACAGATGGCTTTATGCAGCTAAAAATTCCATCACTCCATTTCAATTTCACCACCTCTCTTAAAACCTAACAAATGACATAAGCATTGGAAAAGTACAGAGTCCCCGACACAGCTAATTGTATTTGCAATGATGTTGCCTATTACATTTGAGGAGATCAGAATGACATTTCCTCACACCACTCACACGTAGAACAGCAGTCTGCCAAGAAAGGGGATTGGTAAACAGGAGACATTATGAAGCGGGTCTAAACATCGTCAGCCATCAAGTCAAGTCAGCCTCAGTCAGAGTTGGATAACGGCTGCAGAAAGTAGCATAGGCCTAGCGTGAACAGCAGACTGCTGCCAGGAGGCCTGTCTACCTATAGGCTACCTAGACTATTGCCTTGATTCCATATGAAATTATCTACTAAATAGGTCTACTAAAATATAATAACGCTACCATAGGTTATGGGTTAATGAACCATAACTGCTTTCATGCTGCCACAGCTACTTTAGCCTTTGGGCTTTAGACATGTCTTCCTCTGTAATTGTGCTTCTGATCTAGAAGGAATCTGACGTTCATTTCACATGTCCTACCAAAAGCGTCGCTGGCTGTGACGTGACTCATGCTCATCTGAGCTAAATTGTACCAGACTAACTTTATTAAAAGCCGTGAGCATTGCGTCTGTAATGTATGTGTCGTCTACGGCCACATTCTGTTTATGGTGTCTAGGTCTGTAAGTTGTGATGTCTTGTATTTGTCTGAGACATTGTTCCCCCCTACAACTGCTGTCTTGTCTGAATCAGGTCTCTTTTGAAACATAGATTTGATCTCAATGAGACTAACCTTGATAAATAAAGGTTCAATAAAATAATCAAAACATGAGTGTGAGTCAAGAGGGGAGGTATATTGTTGTACATACTGGGTTTCATTGAAGTGATGTGTAGGCTAAATAGGAGAGAGAGCAGTATGTCCTGAGCTCAGTCTTGTGACCTAGCATGTGTACACAACAAATAGCCAAGGAACACATTCCATTACTCACCAGGCTGAGCGTGTGTGTGTTTGTGTGTGTGTGTGTGAAACAATCCCGCTATCAGGGGAGATGCAAGAAAACACAGAGCCTAAAGGATAGCAAACTACAAAACACGACAAAGAAATCCATTTTTGTATTTTGACTTCTGAGATAAAGACCTGGTTAGCTAGGCAAATCATTACACATTTGATCAATGAACATCTGCCGACCACATTTCCTAGTTAAGGGCACATCAAGCAGATTAATTTGTTTAAGTAAACGCCCAAATTGGTTAGCACAACCAAAAGGAAAGTAATACCGTGGTTCAGCATAAAGCTAGGCTAGGCTACCTTTCAAAGTTCTGAAACTAGGCTAAATGCAGCAGTCACTCAAATACAGAACACAACATTAATGAAAAGGACTTTCTGTTTCTGTCGATATTTATGCTACTGATCATTCTGCGGGCACAGACTGTAACGGAACAGAGGAAAACGCTCTGAATGGTCATCGTTGCACTTAAAATACCAACATCAAAAGGCCTGCTGTTCTCAGTGCCAAGTACAGATACAGTTTTGCTACACACTGAACTGTTTGAATCCACTCCCCAAGGCTTTAAATTCAACAGCCAACAAGATTTTGACGTTGAGCAGTGTGAATGTTAGGCTACTGTTTGGCATCATGGGCAGCTTGCTGAGTGGTAGACCTATTTCTCACGATCCAGCCGTCTAAACTCCGCAGAATTAATACGATGCCTAATGAGTTCTGGGTAATTGTTTTCCAGAGGGCTCAGTATTAAAGCTCTCACACAGACCAGACTGGCGTTACATTTTCACCAAAGCATTATGCTACTGTATTGGACTGAACAAGGTGGCAAGACATGCAAAATATTGTTGGTTCCACGGGAGTCTAGACTTAGGCTAAAGCAACCAAGAGACAAACCACAGACAAATTTCACCCACGTGTGATAGGCTGGCATCACTTATGCAGGGTTGCGGACACATAATGGGAAGCCGGGGGTCCCATCTGACAGGAGTTGTACAATGGTTCTGAAAATGTGTTAATACCTGTTGTAATGACCTGGGCACTAATTCAGCCACCCAAAACTCCTCCTAGCCCTCTGAGGTAAAGGGAAAAGGGTTGCTGTGCGGATTATAGAACACAGTGGGCCTATGTAACTCAAATTTAGCGCTAAGGGTGATAGAGAAGTAGCCTAAAAGCTAGGCTACTGGATCAAAACCTTTGCATGAGGTAGGCATTTTACTTTTTTTTTTCTTCATTTAACTGCTTCCATTTCTGCTTCCATTTTAAAGCCCAGGCTTTTCCACCCCAGACTAGAGTACAGTATAAAGACAGAACAGCAGGCTGTGCATGAAGGTGCAGCGCTACATAGCGTTATTATTACAGTGTCCAGGACTGTGCCAGCCAGCTCGTCCCGGGTAAAGAGATAGGATGGAGTTGACTTTACTGCCAGGGCCATTTCTAGGACCACTGCCACGAGGGAGTTTAGAGTTAGATGCCACCACACCAGTGATTTTGCATTGAAAATGAGTTTATGGGATTTGGTGAAAATAACAGCTATTATGCTCAGTGCCACTTCTAATGTCGATGCCATTGTTCGTTGTAACTAGGAGCTGTGTATTGGGGTCGTATTATGCTCCAAATGGAAGAAAACTAACTGAATTAGGGAAGGAGTATCTGAACCTGACCGGTAAGAAACCCTCATTTTCTTTTTCTGTTGCAGAACATTTTGCTACAGTGTGCCTTAATGAATACAACCCAGGGCACTTGGTAGTGTGCAACAGCTGGAGCAGGCAGCACTGAGCTTTAGGATTAAACCGTTTGCCTGGCCGTGCCTGGCTGGATGACCTAAAATGGCATGATGTGAGATCAGGATGGCGTCACAAAAGCCTTCGTTTTAACTAACTGGACTTTTCCTTCACAATGTTTTCCCATGGTTCGTCGGTCAGTCAGCTTTGTGAGGCTAAACACAAATCCCACGCAGTAGGCCTATGTGGATCGACTCCCAAGGATGCGCAGTATAATAGGCTCTTAATTAGGAACGGTTTCAGTTGACCAGGCATCATCACAGCCGAATACATCGAGTTTACCTTGGAAACAGTATCTGTGAAGGATCTCGTTGTTACTCTAAGTCTGGACCCTGATCTCTCTTTTGACGAACATATTAAAAAAATATTTGAAGACCAGCTTTTTAACATCTTTGTAACATTGCAAAAATCGGAAACTTTGTCCAGAAACGATGCAGAAAAGCTAATCCATGCTTTTGTCACTTCAAGATTAGACTAATGCAATGCTCTACTCTCCGGCTACCTGGATAAGGCACTAAAACTTCAGCTAGTACAAAATACAGCTGCTAGAATCGTGACTAGAACCCCAAAATTTGATCATACTGTATTATTCCAGTGCTAGCCTCTCTACTGTCTTCCTGTTAAGGCTAGGGCTGATAACCTGATAACTGTTAACCTACAAAGCATTGTATAGACTTGCTTGTACTTATCTCTCTGATTTGGTCCTGCCGTACATACCTACACGTATGCTACGGTCAATAAGATTCCTTATTGTTCCTAGAATTTCTAAGCAAATAGCTGAAGGCAGGGCTTTCTCCTTTAGAGCTCCTCTTTTATGGAATGGTCTGCCGATCCATGTGAGAGACGCAGACTCAGTCTCAACCTATAAGTCTTTACTGAAGACTCATCTCTTCAGTAGGTCCTACGATTGAGTGTAGTCTGGGCCAGGGGTGCAAAGGTGAACGGCAAGGCACTGGAGTGACGAACCACCCTACTCTCCACTGGGAACCTTATTACGGGGGCTGAGTCACTATTTTGCTCGCACTCCCCCATTCTGTCCCTCTCCCATTCTGCCAGGCTTTTTTTCGCTATACTCAACTCCCCTGGGTGGGTTGAGTTATTGACTTAATCTTCCTGTCCGGTTCTGCGCCCCCTCAGGCTCGTGCGGTGGGGAGAGATCATTGTGGGCTATACTCAGCCTTGTCTCAGGGTAGTAAGTCAATTGTCTGTTGATATCACTTAAAGGGCAACTGCCCTTTGTGATTTGGCCTCGTTTTAGATTTGGTTCATTAAGAAATGGTAGTGGCCATGACTGAATTCAAACGTGAGTTTCAAATTATTTTGCCAATTGGCTTTAGCCAGCTGGTGTGCGACCATGGCAAAGTTGGTTTGACATTGGATAGCCTATCTCCCAGGGATAGTTAAGGACTGTCAATAAATTACACAATGTAAATTAGACAATATTTTCATGTTTCACACCTTTTATTTTCTTCATTAAATAATTTCAATATTTGTATATGAATTTCTACAATTTATAGTTGGTTTGAGGTTTTTAAGTCATTGAAATTTGGAGATATTGGAATTTTAACATATTGTCCCATGTACATTGTGTAATTTACCAATGGTCCAAATTAGCCCAATAGGCAGCTGCAGTCCAAATCGATGATCACTTGTGTAATGCCAGCTGTGGGCATGTGTGCAGGATTGTAACAAACCCAACCTTCATTAAAGTTGTGATGCAGTCACAACCACAATTCTCACAGAACTCTAAAAATTATCTTATTTTCACTTTGTAGTACATTTTGACAGTAGAATAAATGTTTGACTCACATCGATGCCACATGGCCTGTTTTCTAAATGAGAAGTCGGTTTTTAGGGGCAGTTGCTCTTTAAGTGGTGTGGGGGCTGTGCTTTGGCAAAGTGGGTGGGGTTATATCCTGCATGGTTGGCCAGGGGTAACTTTGAACGGGGCTACAGTGTCCTCCGACCTTCCCTGTCTCAGTTCCCAGTATCTATGCTGCAATAGCCAAAATTATTGGCACCCTTGATAAAGATGAGCAAGGAATACAGTATAAAATTAATAATACAAATACTGAGCTATATTGTATTCTCCAAAAATGTATATTATTTTATACTAATAAAATTGCTCAGAGAAAGAGATTTTGTTAGCAAGTAACAAATCTAAAAATGATAGGGGTCAAAATTATTGGCACCCCTGTTTTCAATACTCTAGTACCCTTTCCTTGCGAGGATAACGACACTGGCCTTTTTCTAAAATGTTTTATGACATTGAAAGAACACATTGGGAGGGATCTTGGACCATTCCTCCATACAGAATCTTTCCAGATCCTTGATACCCTTTGTCTGCGCTTATGGACTGCCCTCTTCAATTAAAATCACAGGTTTTCAATGAGATGGTCATTGCAAAATGTTGATTTTGTGGTCAATTAACCATTTATTTGTGGAATTTGATGTGCGCTTGGGGTTCTTGTCTTGCTGGAAGATCCACTTGCGGCCAAGTTTCAGCCTCCTGGCAGAGGCAACCAGGTTTTTGGCTAAAATGTCCCGGTACTGGGTAGAGTTCATGATGCTGTTGACCTTAACAAGGGAAAAGGGCTTTATAAAATACAATTGATTGATTGATATCATTAGCTAGGTTTCCCTTTAATTGGCGACAGATTTTCACCTGAATATTCAAAATGTTCCCACAATAGATGATTCCATCAAAGTGTGCGTGATGACGTAGTGCACATGAAAATAACTTCTGCAGTTAAATTCCCATGTACCGAATACAAATTGCATTTTAAACTCTACCGATGGTTTTGTCACAAAACCTGTTGCGTTAAATTATAGCAAATGTGCCCACTCTGGTCTTGGCACCTGCGCTCTAGCCAGCAGCTCGCAGATCAAGTGCGGGAAGCTAGCCTACATTATGATGAGATTATCTTGGATAAGAGCGAGATCATTTGATAATTTGTCAAATGGCAGCCATCGTCATCATGTCACCAGAATAAGACCCTCAATATTTATTGGAAAGGAGTATCAAGATCATCACCACGCACTTTCACCACCCTGTGGAAAATTCATTAACGAAGTTCATCTGTAGCCTAACAAACTGCATGCTTTCCCGAGTCATAGTGGGAAGACCACGCAACATGCCATCGCGTGACCCAAAACCTGTGTTTGAATACCCATACTATAAAATCATTATTTGTCACATGTGCCAAATACAACAGGTGTAGTAGACCTTACAGTGGAATTCTTACCTTCAAGCCCTTAACCAAGAATAAAAAAAAGTAAAAGATAAGAAAAACGAATAATTAAAGAGCAGCAGTAAATAACAACAGCGGGGAAAAGAGTCAACGTGTCAATGTGCGGGGGCACTACTGTCGAGGTAATTAAGGTAATTATGTACATGTAGGTAGAGTTATTAAAGCGGCTATGCATAGATAATAACAGAGAGTAGCAGCAGCATGGGGGGGGGGCAATGCAAATAGTCTGGGTAGCCATTTGATTAGCTGTTCAGGAGTCTTATGGCTTGGGGGTACAAGCTGTTTAGAAGCCTCTTGGACCTAGACTTGGCGCTCCAGTACTGCTTGCTGTGCGGTAGCAGAGAGAACAGTCTATGACAAGGGTGGCTGGAGTCTTTGATCATTTTTAGGGCCTTCCCTCTGATGCCGCCTGGTATAGAGGTCCTGGATGGCAGGAAGCGTGGTCCCGATGATGTATTGGGCCGTACGCACTACCCTCTGTAGTGCCTTGCGGTTGGAGGCCGAGCAGTTGCCATACCAGGCAGTGATGCAACCCGTCAGGATGCTCTCGATGGTGCAGCTGTAAAACCTTTTGAGGATCTGAGGACCCATGCCAAAGCTTTTCAGTCTCCTGAGGGGGAATAGGTTTTGTAGTGCCCTCCTCACAACTGTCTTGGTGTGCTTGGACCATGTTAGTTTGTTGGTGATGTGGACGCCAAGGAACTTGAAGCTCTCAACCTGCTCCACTACAGCCTTGTCGATGAGAATGGGTGCGTGCTCGGTCCTCCTTTTCCTGTAGTCCACAATCATCTCCTTTGTCTTGATCACGTTGAGGGAGAGGTTGTTGTCCTTGCACCACACGGTCAGGTCTCTGACCTCCTCCCTATAGGCTGTCTCATCGTTGTCGGTGATCAGGCCTACCACTGTTGTGTCATCAGCAAACTTAATGATGGTGTTGGAGTCGTGCCTGGCCGTGCAGTCATGAGTGAACAGGGAGTACAGGAGGGGACTGAGCACACACCCCTGAGGGGCCCCCGTGTTGAGGATCAGCGTGGCGGATTTGTTGTTGCCTACCCTTACCAACTGGGGGCGACCCGTCAGGAAGTCCAGGATCCAGTTGCAGAGGGAGGTGTTAAGTTCCAGGGTCCTTAGCTTAGTGATGAGCTTTGAGGGCACTATGGTGCTGAACGCTGAGCTGTAGTCAATGAATAGCATTCTCACATAGGTGTTCCTTTTGTCCAGGTGGGAAAGGGCAGTGTGGAGTGCAATAGAGATTGCATCATCTGTGGATCTGTTGGTGCGATATGCAAATTGGAGTGGGTCTAGGGTTTCTGGGATAATGTTGTTAATGTGAGCCATTACCAGCCTTTCAAAACATTTCATGGCTACAGGTGTGAGTGCTACGGGTCGGTAGTCATTTAGGCAGGTTACCTTAGTGTTCTTGGGCACAGGGACTACGGTGGTCTGCTTGAAACATGTTGGTATTACAGACTCAGACAGGGAGAGGTTGAAAATGTCAGTGAAGACACTTGCCAGTTGGTCAGTGCATGCTCGGAGTACACGTCCTGGTAATCCGTCTGGCCCAACGGCCTTGTGAATGTTGACCTGTTTAAAGGTCTTACTCACATCGGCTGCGGAGAGCGTGATCACACAGTCATCCAGAACAGCTGATGCTCTCATGCATGTTTCAGTGTTACTTGCCTCGAAGCGAGCATAGAAGTTATTTAGCTCGTCTGGTAGGCTCGTGTCACTGGGCAGCTCATGGCTATGCTTCCCTTTGTAGTCTGCAATACTTTGCAAGCCCTGCCACATCCGACGAGAGTCGGAGCTGGTGTAGTACGATTTGATCTTATTCCTGTATTGACGCTTTGCATGTTTGATGGTTCGTTGGAGGGCATAGCGGGATTTCTTATAAGCTTTCGGGTTAGAGTCCCGCTCCTTGAAAGCGTCAGCTCTACCCTTTAGCTCAGTGCGAATGTTGCCTGTATTCCATGGCTTCTGGTTGGGGTATGTACGTACAGTCACTGTGGGGACGACGTCCTCAATGCACTTATTGATAAAGCCAGTGATTGATGTGGTGTACTCCTCAATGCCATCGGAAGAATACCGGAATATAGTCCAGTCTGTGATAGCAAAACAGTCATGTAGTTTAGCATCTGCGTCATCTGACCACTACTTTATAGACTGAGTCACTTGTGCTTCCAGCTTTAATTTTTACTTGTAAGCAGGAATCAGGAGGATAGAATTATGGTCAGATTTACCAAATGGAGGGCGAGGGAGAGCTTTGTACGCGTCTCTGTGTGTGGAGTAAAGGTGGTCTCTAATTGTTTTCCCTCTGGTTGCACATTTAACATGCTGATAGAAAATAGGTAAAACTGATTTAAGTTTCCCTGCATTAAAGTCCCCGGCCACTAGGAGAGCCGCCACTGGATGAGCGTTTTCCTGTGTGCTTATAACGGAATACAGCTCATTGAGTGCGGTTTTAGTGCCAGCCTAGGTCTGTGGTGGTATGTAGACGATATGTAGACAATTTAATTACGCTTTTTTGCCGACGTTTACTGACATCGGCCATATTCAACGGGTGTTGAACGCTCGTAAATTAAATATTCTGTGCTCTGGTACACTCAGACGAGAGTCCTCTGAAATCGGAGTAGATAGGCAGAGCGAATTTACGAAAGCACCCGAATATCCATTGAGAATGCACAAAGACTATACCATTTAGCTAAGCTAACAATGACGGGAATAATCAAGTCAATAAACGTTGGGTAGTTAGTTAGATAGGCTATAGTTAATATACTGGCAAGTTTGAAGTATAAGTAGCCAAATAACATTAGGTAGCTAGCTAACAACATACCGGTACATACTGGTGTAATGATATGCTATGTGGTTCGTTAGGACAACGTACAGTTGAAGTCTGAAGTTTACATACTTAGGTTGGAGTCATTAAAACTTGTTTTTCAACCACTCCACAAATTTCTTGTTAACAAACTACAGTTTTGGCAAGTTGGTTAGGACATCTACTTTGTGCATGACACAAGTAATTTTTCCAACAAATGTTTAGAGACAGATTATTTCACTTATAATTCACTGTATCACAATTCCAGTGGGTCAGAAGTTTACATACACTAAGTTGACTGTGCCTTTAAACAGCTTGGAAAATTCCAGAAAATGATGTCATGGCTTTAGAAGCTTCTGATAGGCTTATTGACATCATTTGAGTCAATTGGAGGTGTACCTGTGGATGTATTTCAAGGCCTACCTTCAAACTCAGTGCCTCTTTGCTTGACATCATGGGAAAATCAAAAGAAATCAGCCAAGACCTCAGAAAGAAAATTGTAGACCTCCACAAGTCTGGTTCATATTTGGGAGAAATTTCCAAACGCCTGAAGGTACCACTTTCATCTATACAAACAATAGTACGCAAGTATAAACACCATGGGACCACGCAGTCGTCATACCGCTCAGGAAGGAGACGCTTTCTGTCTCCTAGAGATGAACGTACTTTGGTGCGAAAACTGCAAATCAATCCCAGAACAACAGCAAAGGTCCTTGTGAAGATGCTGGAGGAAACAGGTACAAAAGTATCTATAGCCACAGTAAAACGAGTCTTATATCGACATAACCTGAAAGGCCGCTCAGCAAGGAAGATCCGCAAGGAAGAAGCCACTGCTCCAAACCCGCATAAAAAAGACTATGGTTTGCAACTGCACATGGGGACAAAGATCGTACTTTTTAGAGAAATGCCCTCTGGTCTGATGAAACAAAAACTGAACTGTTTGGCCATAATGACCATCGTTATGTTTGGAGGAAAAAGGGGGAGGCTTGCAAGCCGAAGAACATCATCCCAACCGTGAAGCACGGGGTTGGCAGCATCATGTTGTGGTGGTGCTTTGCTGCAGGAGGGACTGATGCACTTCACAAAATAGATGGCATCATGAGGAGGGAAATTATGTAGATATATTGAAGCAACATCTCAAAACATCAGTCAGGAAGTTAAAGCTTGGTTGCAAATGGGTCTTCCAAATGGACAATGACACCAAGCATACTTCCAAAGTTGTGGCAAAATGGCTTAAGGACAACAAAGTCAAGGTATTGGAGTGGACAACACAAAGCCCTGACCTCAATTCTATATAAAATGTGTGGGCAGAACTGAAAAAGCGTGTGCGAGCAAGGAGGCCTACAAACCTGACTCAGTTACACCAGCTCTGTCAGGAGGAATGGGCCAAAATTCACCCAACTTATTGTGGGAAGCTTGTGGAAGGCTACCTAAATGTTTGACCCAAGTTAAAAAATGTAAAGGCAATGCTACCAAATACTAATTGAGTGTATTTAAACTTCTAACCCACTGGGAATGTGAGGGAAGAAATAAAAGCTGAAATAAATCATCCTCTCTACTATTATTCTGACATTTCACATTCTTAAAATAAAGTGGTGATCCTAACTGACCTAAGACAGGGAATTTTTACTAGGATTAAATGTCAGGAAT
This sequence comes from Salmo trutta, assembly GCF_901001165.1. Classification (NCBI taxonomy): domain Eukaryota; kingdom Metazoa; phylum Chordata; class Actinopteri; order Salmoniformes; family Salmonidae; genus Salmo; species Salmo trutta. The sequence goes on along the minus strand of NC_042982.1, from coordinate 10,588,192 downwards.
TGTGAAACTGAGTTGAAATGTATTTGGCTAAGGTGTACTTCCGACTTCAAAACTGTAGATTACAAATTGTCAGCCAATATAACGTGTAAGGTAACTTATTTGAAAAGTCATTACTTAATTACATTGCTCAACTTCGACTGCATATTTTCCACCATTTTCTTCAAATCTGGAAACGATGTGAAGCCACGCCCATTTCCTGAAGAATTGCATTATGGGCCTTAAAGTACGGAAATAGTGTCCTCTCCATGTATACTTCATATTTTGGTGAATTTAGTACAACATCTAGGAACTTTTGGCATACCAACTATATCCATACTATGACCAATAAGCATACTATATACTCAATTCACGTCACAAACAGTACGGTTATTGTGGTTATTCTGAGTATTCGAACACAGCTCCAGTTTACTTCGATATGGTGCTTATTATATCAATTATTATATCAATATTTGCACATAAAGACGTCTCCACATTCATTTCTCGCATCATTCATTTTACAGACAAAAAGGTCCCACCACGTCGGGCGAACAAATTGTTTATCAACAATTATTGAATTGTACAGGAATGTCCTGTTCCCATCAGCCCTGTCGTGACTTTTTTCATGCATCAGATAATTCATGGATGGAAACCTGGTTAAAGTAAGCAGCTAGGCCAGTTGTCTTTTGGTGCCTGTGTAAAACACAACATCTTGTTTATCAATGAGAGAGAGGTGAATAATTAGATGTCTTTGAGAGCGGGCAGGGAAGGGCCGAAAATCAGTTTTCCTAGAATGATCAATACAGCAGTGTACTTGACCGACACAACCTCTCTTCTTCCATCCTGACCTCCCAGCACTCAGCCTGGGAGAGAGCTGCTCTGATGAGGAGCTGCTGGTCCGACTGGTCTCTCTGAGTCATAATCCAACACATTCCTCAAAACATGACTCCTCCTAATCCATAACGAGAACAAAGGCTTTCTTTTCATCCATTGGACTGGATGAGCTGACAGAACATTGTGACTCAGCCAACAGGGATGCCTGACAGTCAGGACAAAGATTCAGCGCAGATATTTATTTATGCTGACCTTTATATACCCAGGAAAGACCCTTGCGGTTTGGCAAGTTTGGCAAACCCCTTTGGCAAGTTGATCTTTTAGAGTGGGGTGAACTATCAGCCCATATCTCCTAAATCAAACCCACATACAGCGCAATCACAGTTATCACACAAAGTGTGCATACATGCCCCCCCTAGCCCTTACTTCACCTGCTCTGGGCACCTGCCTACTCTCCTGTCATAGTAAGGGGATTTATTGTATAAACTCCCTGCTCTAAACCCGGTCCGGGTCGAACATTATGAGAATTAGGAAGGATAATTAAAATGACTTGATGAGAACATTCGAGCACAGGGCTCACGAAATCCTCTCGTGGCATTAATTACAAAATGTGAACCTCTTGGTCCAATAGGCAACCCAGTTCCACTGTTCCACGTCCAGGAGATTCATTCCCTCATTGATTGATAACTGTTAATTACCGAGAAGATTCCATACCACCTTTGAGTGGCTTCAGTAATGCAGATATGGTGGCAAACAACTGTTAGCCTCGATGCATCCTTCACTGAAGAGTTTCATTACAGCACATCAACAGCCTCTTTGCCTGCCTGAGCCTGACGCTAATTGTGATAGATGTTTGCGAAAGCAGCCCCGTAACAACAACTAAACAGTCTTGTCAAAGAGATTGGCTTGGCTGGTTGTGAAACAAATGTCCTCCTCCTTCTCCTTCCCACAGTGGTCAGCAATCAGGGCTAAACCCAGTAAGTGGGTTAATTCACACTCCGCTCTCTAAGGAGAGGGAGAGGAGGATAGCCAGGCCAGCCACTCCCACAGATGTCATTACTCTCCATGCAAGGTCTCCTGAGTGGAGCAGCGGTCTAAGGCACTGCATCGCAGTGCTTGAGGCGTCACTACAGACCCGGGTTTGAATCCCGGGCTGTGTCGCAGAAGGCCGCGACCAGGAGACCCATGAGATGGCGCACAATTAGCCCAGCGTCGTCCGGGTTAGGGGAGGGTTTGGCTGGCCGGGATGTCCTTGTCCCATTGTGCTCTAGCGACTCCTTGTGGCGGGCCGGGCGCATGCACACTGAATTCGATCGCCAGCTATACAGTGTTTCCTCTGACACATTGGTGCGGCTGGCTTCCGGGTTAAGCGAGCAGTGTGTCAAGAAGCAGTGCGGCTTGGCAGTTTCGTGTTTCGGAGGACGCATGGCTCTCGACCTTCACCTCTCCCGAGTCCATACTGGAGTTGCAGCAATGGGACAAGACTGCAACTACCAATTGGATATCACGAAAAAGGGGTAAAAAGTACCAATATTTTTTATTTGATTTACTCTCCATGCGTCACAGAGGGAACACAAGGAGTCTAGTCAATGGGACACCTACCTCTCTGACAGTCAGTAAGCAGGTTTCCATCGACCCAGGTTTATTCGACATAAGCAATGTCGCAAACAAAATCTTTGCGACATTTGTAATGGAAACAGCAGATATAGGAGACATTTTCTAAAGATTGACAATATTTTTAGTCGTTCCACAGGGGTGGATTTTTCTTCTAACTTTCTTTATTGCGACCAATGATGATGGAAACAGTGTTTTTCTAATAAATGATGATTCCTGAATACTTTTGAAGGTATGCGGGGCACGTGATGTAATCGCGTAACTATAAGCTCCAGTCCTGATTTAATTCTACATGGCTACTGCTTGCAAAATCGATTCTTTAAACAACAAAGTTTCTTTGCAGGACAAGGATTATCCTGACTTTAAAGGCCTGAATTGCTTCGCCTTGCTTTTCTGGTTGGCTGGCAATTATTACAGATCTACGGGAGTGCAAGTCTCACCTTGGCACGAACCGTGGCGATACGTTGGCACATAAGAATCATTAGAATATGGCAAACATTAGTAAATTATTGCATTCTATCCATGCTGGCTTTTGCGGTCTACCTGAGACATGATAGGGGGGATGTCATACAGGCTGTCGACGATTTATAAAATGCACAATTTCCCTAAACGGGTCATTTTTTGTTGTTGGTATGACATCATTACATCCAGCTGTTTTTAACGACACACGATAGATTTATTTAACTATTTTCTATGCAAACTTTCTAAATGTTGACTTTTTTTAAAATCACTGGACAAGTTCATGGAAACATAGCTAGAGACACACAGACAGACACACAGCCTGTTTGGCTAGCCTGGTCCCACTGCCTTGCCAACCCCTATGGTCACTGTCACGTCAAACATGCAGGACCCATAGGAGTTGGCAATACAGCAAAAACAGATCTGGGACCAGGCTATAGCTACGGACTCACTGAGGAACTTCCTGATTCATCATCATAGAGAGAAATTGAATTTCTGAGGACCTTATGGGAGCTATGGCAACAGGAATGATTTTGTTAAGCATGTTCTTGTCTCTGTGAGATTCATTTCCTTTCTTATAGGAAATAGACCTAATATAGCTAGCTGACATAGATGCATTTTCTAATTCAATACTGTACGAATGAATGAATACTGTGACAATTGTGTAAGGCCTATTTTATACTGTGTAGTGAGTGACAGTGTTCCCCAACGCAGGATCTTAGTACTGTACAGTAGCAGTGCAGAGCATCTGTACTGACCATGAGTGCCCCCACATGGTGTCAGTCTGCCATGTCAGTGGCCTGAGAGGCTAAATCTAAGATCACAGAAAAACAGTTGAGCAAACAAAAGAACACTGGTCTTACCAGGGAGTCCCTGGTGGGGGAGCTGGATCGTCCGTTGCTGCTGCTGTCGCTCCTCTCATAGGAGGAGGTGAAGCGGCTACCACCACCGCTCTTCAGGCTGCTGCTGCTCAAGGCCTCCTGTGTGGCGCTGTGGGACAGGCCATAGCTGGAGCTCTGCAGGCTGCTATTGTAGGAGTCAGCCACATCGCTGGCCCTGCTCCGGTAACCCCTCAGGGCGCTGGAGGTGGAGGAGGGGGACGTGGGCTCGTTGAGGCCCAGGGACGACAGGTCCCGCGTCAGGTCACTCTGGCTCGACGACCTGCGGCGGCTGAGGGAGATGCTGGAGGTCCCGGGCGACGAGGAGAGGTAGCTGGAGCGGCTGGGCGTGGTGGACGAGGAGTAGCTGCTGTAGCCAGTGTAACCGGAGCCGCCGCTCAGGCCCGACGAGCCATAGGTCTTCACCGGGGTGCGGCTCAGGCTCTCGCTGCGCCGGCTGCTGCTGCTCAGGAGGTCAGTGCGGGGGATGAGCCGGCCCCGGTCGAGCTCTGAGGAGGTGCTGTAGTTGCGGGCGCGGCTGGCGGCGCTGCTCAGGTAGCTGGAGGAGGAGTAGCCCGAGGAGGAGGCAGCGTTGCTCCTGTAGGAGGGCAGCCTGTCCCGGTCGGAGGTGTAGGAGCTGAGGGAGGAGGGCGTCAGGGAGGAGCCATAGGAGCTATAGGCACTGGTATAGGAGGAGCCGGTGTAACGCTTGGCGGTGGTGGAGACGCGAGACATGCTGTATTCTCAGCCACGTGTGATGCGGTGGAAGACCGCATCGACTGCAAGACAAGAGAAAGAACAGAAATCAGTGCGTTTCTATTTTCAGACTGTGAGCGGGAAAAACTTCATTTCCAAAAATGAAAACTTACTTAGCAACATTTGAATCTTTAAAACCACAAAATTCAATTGTATATTTTATATCATATCGGTTCCATCTTAGTTTTTATGGGTTAGTCTTGTCTGATCACGAGAGAGGTAGGATGCCATCTGATTACGAGGTAGGATGCCATCTGATTACGAGAGAGGTAGGATGCCATCTGATTACGAGAGAGGTAGGATGCCATCTGATTACGAGAGAGGTAGGATGCCATCTGATTACGAGAGAGGTAGGATGCCATCTGATTACGAGAGAGGTAGGATGCCATCTGATTACGAGAGAGGTAGGATGCCATCTGATCACGAGAGAGGTAGGATGCCAAAGGTCACTAGGGCATCATCCAACTCTTAACATATGGGTGCACTATTTATCAACAGGCTGAATATACTGTACCATGGGTCATTGCTCAAGCCTGAGGTTTTACTCGTGTACAGGATACAGATATTTGACAAACAACGTTATGTGATCCTCCTTGGAACACATTACACAATATCAGCTGTGTCATCAGTATTCACCCTGTAGTAGAACGCTGAAACACTGTTTACGCAACCAACTGGGAAGTCATGCTTGATAATGTGATGTACTGTCGTATCGATGGGTTGCACAACGTTGTTGCCGGCTGAACGCACCCCTGGGAATCCTGTAATGGGAGAAGCACCTCAGCGAAGCGCCGAATGTTTCTGGTGGCACAGTCTGTTCCTGAGGAGAGACAGGCAGTGCACCGTCTGAATAAATAAAAGTATCTGGTGTTGTCGGTCCGTGTTGGGTTCAGTGGGGGGAGCTCTCTCTCCCTCTCCCTCTCTCTCTCTCTCTCTCTCTCTCAGGGGCATCAATAATTCAGCATATGGATCGTGGATCTGGAATAGGTAGAGCACTGGGGCCAGGCGGAGCACTACTGCTAGGTTAGCTTAGCTAGGCCATGCCCAACCTAGCCTTGCTTAGGCTCTTACCAAAACCCCACCGTGGGTATAAGAGGCCCCTGCACCCTACCATTTCGCCTATATCCTGCGCAAAGATGGCTGGACTGTAAAGGTACACAGCTGATAAACACGGGCCAGTATCTCAAGTCAATATACAGTAGTCTGCATCACTATTGTTTTGTTACCCCCCCCCCCTAAATAAAACAGCAGTACTATAACACCCCTAGGTCCTAGAGTACACAGACATAATGTAGCTTGTTTGTGATTCCCTGTTTCCCCTGGGATGAATGTTTTCAAGTCAACCTCTCTCAGTGTGTTGTTTAAACAGGCAGAGAACAGGTGATAACAAACATAGAGCACTACCGCCACCACACTACCAAACAACAGTGACAGTGCCAATTTGCACCACAAGGCAAACCTGGCCATGTCTATCTAAATGTACAAACAGAGAGAGTGCTTGTACTTGTAATCCCTGACTCCTACTTCCACCCTTTCCTAATTGCCCTCGCTATAAACATACACATCATTTAGGCTGCTGCAGGCGTCTCGTCCAAAAAACGAGGGCCTTGACTGAGACGAGTTCAGGCTAGCTTGGCGGCGTCACTTCAAAAAAGAAAACGCAAACAACATCCGTGGGGAATACAGCCTAAATGGACATGGGATTTATAAGATGACGGTAGCACAGCACTATTATGTTATTCACTTCTCAAACCAAAACACACAAATATGCTAGTTGCCCTGCGTTTCAGCTTACCCAGAGGCTCTGTTAAACGGTGGTTTCCATGACTACATGGCAGCAAGCGCCATTTGACTGCCACACAATCTCACTGTCAAAACAGGAAAGCAGGTGTTGCACTGATCCCATTGACTTCCTGATTCCCTTGCACTGCAGAAACACAAGGTCTATCTAGCTAAGGCCTAGGGGCCAGTAGATTGGACTCTACTTGAGAATACAGAAAGGGCAGATAGTCTTTTCAATCTATAGGCCTAATCCAAGTTTATTGCCGAAGAGGATATATTCCTATTACCATCTTTACCTGTAAAATCCAGTGATTCCCAAGCAGGTGTAGGCTATATAATTGAATAGGGCCTAAACTCTGAAACCTCACACTGAGCCACTCTTTCCCACAGTCTGTCCATTCCTACTTCTCCCACTTATCACAGTGTAACAGTGATCTTCTGATCTCTCAGAGAGAATGCCAAGCGTGTACAAAGCTGTCATCAAGGCAAAGGGTGGCTATTCAATATTTTTTGTTTACTACTTGATTCCATATGTGTTATTTCATAGTTTTGATGTCTTCACTATTATTCTACAATGTAGAAAATAGTCAAAATAAAGAAAAACCCTTGAATGAGTAGGTGTGTCCAGACTTTTGACCGGTACTGTATGTATGTATGTATGTATGTATGTATGTATGTATGTATGTATGTATGTATGTATGTATGTATGTATGTATCTATGTATCTATGTATGTATATATATATATATTAGTCATCTTACAAAACCAAACGCTATTGGGAATACTGTTAGAAATCAGAGCACGTAATGTACCTTGTTGGCTGGATCTAGGGGGGAGCTATATTTACCCTGAAATGTGAGCAGATAAGAGACTCGTGTCTGTGAGGTGCCACACTGACGCCAAAGCCCTAACTCGGTCCACCGGCAATCGCACCAAACTGTCCATGCCAGCTTAGTCTACATCACAACGCTATGCACAAAAAAAACTACATTGATTCAACGTACAATTGTAAGGCAACCAGCTGCAATAGGATTGTGAGTTTGCTCAACATTTGGGCATATAGCTGACCCAACATATATTCTCAATTTTATGTTCACTCAATGTTTTATTTTCGGTTGAGCAAACATACAATTCAACTTGAGAATTTATTCTATCATATTTGCATATTTCCCAGTGTAAAATTAAATTCTTTATGACAATACAAATATCAAATTTGAGAAAAGTCAACCAGTGCTGTTTATCTCATTTCAACCAGCATTGTAAACGTTGAAATTAGTTTAAAACTTCAACTTAAATACATTGACTTAACAGGTTGCTACATCAATATAATATCAACATAATCATCAGAACTATGTATTTTGACAAATCTTTTTCATCCTATATTCAATTAGTTGGTTGAAATTATGTTGAATTTCATATTTGATTAGACATATTTAATGTGACCTTTTTATCAACGTTGATAGTAAAATGGTTTGTTTGAATCCACATCATTGTTTCAGTGCCACGCTATAGCAACATAAATAAAGATTGAATTAAAATGTGACGCTGCAGTCCAACATCTACTGGTGAATATGAGGGGTAACGCATTTCAGTGAGAACTAGTCTACCATCCAGATGCTCAGCTGAGCTATCATGTCAACACATTTAGACATTGATCCGCTTCCATACTCATTTACATTGACTACCTAAATAACATTGAAAAGTTGAAAGTTACTCCTACAGGACACCCAGCTACAAAAGACTAGTCCTTTTTCTTCTCAAAGTATGAAAAGCTATTCAAGAATTGACTACATTTAAAAACAAAATGCCCTCTACAACACATTGGGATGTAAAATCCATGATATAGCGATGCCAGATCATTCATGCTTAATTACACCAACAGAAAATACGCTTAGTGACAGAATATGGGGAATGAACAGAGCGCATCTTCAAGACCCGAAATGTATTAAATACATAAACAAAAAAATAAAGACCTTTATCATTACAAATGTAGACATAGAGGACACAGAATAGCCGACCCGCGACATGATTTGGGAGACTTAAGGCGTGCATTAGGGGAATGATAATCTCTTATTCGGCAAAAGATAAATCTGTGTTAGAAACCACTATCTTAAAAAAGGACCATAAAAAAAATCTTTACAAGGTAAAGAAAATACAATTTCTGAACTTAAGCAGGATTATGATCTTTTACTTTTGAAGAGAGCCAACCACTACAAGTTAAACTCAAATAAAGCACACCATTTAATGGCAAACAAACCTGGTAAACACCTCGCAGCCCTCACAGAACGAATACACGGCAAACCAGTTATCATTTTGAAAGATAAGGATACAAATGATTTAATTAGAAAAAAACAACACTATTAATAACTTTGAAAATCTATACCAATCAGAATGAAATAACAGTTGAACTGATCCTACAGCCTTCTTAGACTCGATAACCATGAAGCAACTTTCAGCAGATAAAAAATAATCACAAAAATAGGTATCACCCCCCCCCCCAACAACAAAATGTGACACTGTAAAAGTGTATTATCAATATCATACATTTGGTATCCTATTTATAGGGCTAATGGTAACTACTTCTAAACTTCCAAAGATCTAAATCAGTTATGGATGAATGAAAGTACCTAGCCACATGTTGAAATCATAGTGTCCTTTGTTGGGCAGATCAGATGTTAATGTATCCTACATCAACCCAACCTCACTCCAAATGGACTTTCACATACAGCTTGTGTAAGAATGAGTTCTTAACTGACTTGCCTAGTTAAATAAAGGTTACATGTAAGAAAAGTTAGTTACTGGCCTTCCCTGTGGCTCAGTTGGTAGAGCATGGTGTTTGCAACGCCAGGGTTGTGGGTTCAATTCCCACGGGGGGCCAGTACAAAAAAATGCATGAAATGAAATGTATGCATTCACTACTGTAAGTTGCTCTGGATAAGAGCGTCTGCTAAATGACTAAAATGTAAATGTACTTTCAACGCTATTTAGGTAGTCAATGCAAATGAGTATGGAAGCTGATCAGTGTATGAATGTGTTGACGTCATAGCTCAGCTGACAATAATGCCGCTTTTTCCAAAAGCCAAGCGGGATACATAGAGGCAGGCATCTGGATGGTGGATGAATTCACACTGAAGTGCAATACCCCTCGTTGGACTGTGGCTTCACATTTTATTTCAATCTAAGTCTTTATTTAGGTTGATAGCATGACGTTGAAACAATTGAGTTGATTCGAACATAGCATTTTACTATCAACATTGAAACAAGGTCAAGTAAAATATGTCTAATCTAATCTAAAATTCAACATAATTTCAACCACCCAATATAGACTGAGCGTACAAAACATTATGAACACCTGCTCTTTCCATGACATAGCTTTCACCTGGTCAGTCTATGATCCTTTATTGATGTCACTTGTTAAATCCACTTCAATCAGTCTAGATGAAGGGGAGGAGAAAGGTTAAAGAAGGATTTTTAAGCCTTGAGACAATTGAGACATGGATTGTGTATCTGTGCCATTCCGAGGGTGAATGGGCAAGACAAAAAATGTAAGTGCCTTTGAACGGGGTATGGTAGTAGGTACCAGACGCACCGGTTTGTGTCAAGAACTGCAACGCTGCTGGGTGTTTCACACTCAACAGTTTCCAGTGTGCATCAAGAATGGTCCACTACCCAAAGCACATCCAACCAACTTGACACAACTGTGGGAAGCATTGGAGTCAACATGGGCGAGCATCCCTGTGGAACACTTTCGACACCTTTTAGAGTCCATTGCAACTCAATATTAGGAAGGTGTTCTTAATGTTTTGTACACTCGGTGTACTGTATATTGAACATAGGATGAAAAATATATTTTACGTTTCTATGTGAAATTTTCAACACAATTTCAACGTATACATAGTTCTGATGATTATGTTGAAATTAGATCGATGTAACAACATGTTAGTCGGGTTAAGTCAATATATTTACATTGAAGTTTTACCCTAATTTCAATGTTTACAACGCTGGTAGAAATCAGATGGAAGCTGAGAAATGGGGTTGGAGAAATGTAACCACTCTCAAAAAACACTCTCAAATATAATTTTAACCGTGTTTTGAGGCTACAGTATACACTGTTTGTTTACATTTATTTTGTTTACAAACAAGCTTATATTTTGGGTCCTGATTGGGGTAAGACAGTTGAACTAAGCTCATGAGGAATTTATAAATTATATTCTTCAAGAATCAATGGGTACATATCATTAATTTAGAAGTCCACAAATGGATGTTGCAACTGCTGATTGCCCGCTTAAGCCTCGTGTCTGTGTGAGCGTCGGAGCCACGGCATTCTGTGAACGTGTTTTCACTACCAAAGTACCATCAGTCCTTGAGAAAGTATTGCCGCTCATCGTGTTTGTGAGATGCATGCTGATTGCTGACAGTGTGTATGTGGGCATGTGCGCGTGCGTTTATACAGTTATGATCACCTGCTTTGTATAGAGCGGCGTCTCTCAGTCCCCACGGGCAGCGATAGAGTGGGGCCCGCTCATCCTAATGCATCTCACAGACCCATTCACAGTCACAGGGACCTCTCACTGATCAGACCTGTGGGGAGACAGACACATCAAATGAGAGACACACATCACACAGCCGTGCGGACATTACCTGGGCGAAAATGACTAAGGTAATGGATTTGCAGTCTCGCTAATGTGGACTTTGTTGGATACCACTGCCATGAGGCTAGCAGATCGATGTTGAGGCATCAGAACATACATTTTCTAACATTACTGATTCGATCACGTCCAATTATCCTCTTCAATTTACACAGAATTCAATGAATTGCATTGAAACAACACTGCTCTATGACTGCTTTATGGGAGGAGCAAAACATCCCATAACAAAACAATCTACCAGAAGCCTAAAGTAGCCTAGGCTACACCTCATTCCTCATCAACTGCATCACTTGACAGGCATAGAAATAGGTCCAAGTGATCATTCACCACAGGTCTCCAGTCAACAAGTTGTCAGTGTTTTAGATTCATCTATAGATTCATCTATAATATCTATATAAAATAGCATAATGACTGTTTGTTGTCAAATCCACAAAAATTATCTTCCTTGAAAATATGGTTTCAGGAAAAAAAAGATTTTGCCTGCCTATTTAAAGTCCTGTTTCAGAAATACTGTACTTGTTGAGTATCTTAATAATCCAGCACTTGCGTCCCAATATGGTCCAAACACACCATACCAACAGACCTGCGTCCCCACAACCCTGGAAGTTCAATGAAGTTCAATGAATAGGTCTAGCACAGCCAACAGACAATTACCAATTAATAAATAAGTCTCAAGATGATTTTCTGAGTAATGTTATCCCTTGCTCTTTAACAAAACAAAATATGGATAAGCTAAATGAAAAAACAGTAGGCCTAGGCTTCAAACAGCCAATACCACACACAATGTTTGTCAGGTAAAATAACAGAAAGGTACCCTTGTAAAAGGGAAACAAATTGTAAATTGGTGGAGAGGCTCACCAGTGGCGTATCAAGCGGGCAGGCAGAGTAGGCTGCTGTATAGGAGGCTGTGGCACCAGAGTGAGAGGAGCCAGGGAGGGATTGTATGAGCACAGCGATCCAGAATGCCAGAGATCAAGTTACAGAGACGGTAAATATAGCAGTTGCCTATGACCTCCACAGGTCACTCAACACTCACTGGCATTCCAATTTGCTCTTAAAGGACTAGCATTAAGGTTTTTAATAGGCCACGAACAGGCCACGCTGCGTAGGCCAGCAGCAACAGCAGCAACCACTGGGATGTGCTCTCTCTGTTATCTAAAGGTGCTTTCATTGTAAACCTACAAGGAATGGTAGTCAGTGAAATGTCCCCATACATTTCATCCAAAAGTGGAAAAAAACTAATTGAAATATCGTTTATCTACTAACCATGGCTAGTTTTATATTAAATATATAAATGATACTTGTATTATAATGGGTGTATGACACCATTTGGATACAAACAGGCAGCTATTGTCATAATTTGTGTTAGGCCTATTTTAAAAACGGGGGTAGTTCACCTGCAATATTACATAGTCTGACTTGAAATGCACATCACATAATGGATAGTTGAAAGTGCTGAAAACTGAAACCCTGGGCTGATGGCTACTTTGAGCGCAGGGATGAGCGCAGGGATGAGCGTAGGTGTACGGGGGCGCGGAAGCAGTAACATTACAGCTAGCTACTGTCAGCGCCAAATTCAATGATAGCGAGCCTCTATGACACCGACCTAAAAAGTCAGCCAGAAGTTGTTTTAAGCTTCTATAGCAATTCATGAATTATCTCGATCAACGGTTATGCATTTGCAGTGGATGAAGGACTAACGGTTAACACACTAGGAGCTTAGCAGCTCCCCAAAATGATATACTGTAGCGGTAGGTTGGAACCTCGTACCACTCCCAGGGCAGGCAAGTTGGCTAGCTAGGCTAACGTGTTAGCAGAGCGTGCACGCGAACTAGTCAGAGCGCGGGCGTGTGTTTTATTTTAGAAGGGGCCGAATGTGACTCAAGACCACCGGTTTTTAGCTTAGACCCATTCATATTAAGAGATGAAGCATACACATATGAAGCGTACACATTTGAGATAAACTATCCGAGTGGCAACAGAGCAACTGATCAAGGTTTGCCTGCAGCTACTGACCACTGCATTTTTCACTCACCCCAGTCCGAGATCATCCCGTCTATTGTCCGTCCGGCTGGCAGAGCGTCCCCAAAGTGGCTTCTAGCTAGTCTATCCGCGTCGTTAGACCACAATTCTGAATATCGGTATGCTGAACCGATAACATTGGACAGATAAAAAGAGCTAGATACTTTTCGCTATCTCTCCCTTTGCGTTTCAATTGTTTTTAGCTGACCCAAGTAACGGACGTTTCTCTTTAACTGTGACGTTGGTTCAGCAAATAGCTGTCGTGGATTGGTTTATTCTGGTCCACGAACGGAAAACCAGAGGGCCGCCTCCCACACCGATCACCCTTAGTGACGGACGTCAACAGCAAGCAGACCACCACACTGATTCAGGTCCACACACTCACATATGATCTGACGTTGCTCACGCAACTGCTTGCAAATCATTTTAGATGTATCACAACTCCCCCTTGCGTCCCGTTGAGTTCTAGACTCGGACTCCCGTCGCTTGCCTTTCCTTTTTTCTGCCGGCCGGGGGAAAATAATCACGTAAAAAAAACGACAATCCAGAAGAGGGCAGTGTTGTGTCATAAGTGACTGTTATGTCACAACAAAGCTTTTCTATTATCCATCTGGACACATAACCACACAGACATGTTTATACATGACATGGCTAAGGATAAGGATAGTGGATGGAATTCAGTAATAACACATTCACACACCCAACACCATACAATATTTAATACATGTTTAATGCAAGATTCAATTAGATAAATTAAAAGGTGCACGTGTGTCCCTTGGTTACAAATCCTTTAGTTTTGTTTCACAGCTACCAAAGCTGATGAGAATAATTTAGTTATTTGCATTCTAGTTACTCACATTGCAGCGACCAATTGTCTTTTTTTGTAATTCAGCAGGGGGACACAGATAATTCACATAATGCAAATCATAAATTTACAATCTGTGTCATTGAATGTTTTATCACCTGCCTCTTATGGAAAGAATGGTTTAGAAGCCAACATTTTACATTTACATTTAAGTCATTTAGCAGACGCTCTTATCCAGAGCGACTTACAAATAATCTTTAACATTATTGTAGCAGCACCTCTATAAGTCCCATGCCCTAAAAAAATGGGCCACATTTATTTGGATTTATAGAGTTGCAATGTATTTCTGCTGAAATGGGGCCATTTTTTTGTAACTTCCACCAATGCAATGGACAGTAAAATAACTGGGGCTGGAAACAATACCACAGACAACTTCATAATAAGCCAGCCTTACAAAACCGAGGCTGACTGCAATGACTGCATAGACAAGATCAATGTCTTCAACATCTCACAATCAAAGCAATAGTAGAATAATTGAATGCACTGTAGAAAGAACACTGCTATTTATTCTTGTATGCATCTTTCTCTACACAGATAAGTAATATGGAGTTCAGAGGGATTACATCAGTCTGCTCATTTACCATTCAAATTGCATTCGATCATGTAAACTCATAAAGCCAATCAATGAATGATACATGTTCCATACTTATATTTATGCCACACAGATATACCTTTTCTAAACATTTGCATGTACTGTAGTAAGCACATTTGTACAGCACTGTTACATCCAGGAGGCAGACAATCAGAAAAAACCATGGAACACACAGATATCAGGTGTTTAGAATCATGCTAATTTCAATGTAGCTAGCTGCCCAGTTTACCTAGCCTGTAATGGCTGAAATGGTCAGATTATTTTGCCACACGTAAACCCATTCCCTTCAATAAAACAGTGGTACGCTACTTTAGTATTCCTTTCTTCTTCTTCCTACATTTTACACAATGATGAGAATACACTAGGTTAGGTTGAATAAGAAGGTTTCGTACCCACAACAGAACAGCAGGAGATATATGTACTGTACCTGATTATTGTGGAGCTGCATAATGGCTTTATAAATGATTTGCAGTTCAGGATAGGCACTGACCCACAACAATGATAAATAGTTTTACTGCTCCGGAACAAATAAACACATGAATGAATTCTAAAGCATTGGCTATCAAAGCCAGACAAGAGTGAGGTGGTGACATGGAATAGATCAAAAGACAGATCCTTCACACTAAAACCTACCTAGTGCACCAATTCAGTGTGTGCTGACACTACTAGGGAAAGCATATCAAACAAAAAGAAAGAAAAATGTATTACAAATTTCTGCACTTCAAACATGTCAAACTTCAGCAGATATAAGTTGATAGCTTGATTCAGAATCCTTAAAATGTGCAACGTTTATGCTGATGAAACTGAAATAAAAACATTGCAGTAAGAACTGGACGTCCAGGGAGCGATGGTTACAGGCTCAGATGACTGTCGCGTACCACTAGCCAATAGCTGATTCAATTTTCCTTTAAAATGACTACTGTGCCACTCAATTTTCACACTAAGCAGTGGTGCCTACTGCCTACACTGAAGCATTATTTCAGAAACCACGGGAAGCCATTACATCTAGGCCTATGACATTATCTAAATGTACATGGAGCCACGGCTCCAGATGAACGTTTTATTCCTTTATATTTGATTAAATCTTTATCCCTTTATACAGTGCCACTCTCAGTAGTAACATTCATGCATTAAGTGTGCCTGCCAGTGCATGCTGACTCCATTAAAGCATGAGTTCACTAACCAAGGGAAGCTGTCTAGACCACATAAAAAGACTAGGCCCAACGAAAATAATGGACCCTTACTGCTTATTACTATCTAATGGCAAAATACATACAACAAGCAATATAAAATATATTGCTATGGTCTAACGTTCAATCATTTGAGAGATCTAACTCTGCTAAGTGCATCTTCCAATACTTTACTGTCTTCCAAATCAGACAATGACATAAATCTAACAAATTCTGTACATTTCTGGGAAACAAGCAGCCTGGAAATTGGGATTTAAAGTGGCGGTGCCCCTCGGCTGTGAAGTACCAAGCAATGCCTTAGTTCTACTGGCCCAGCTACTGACCTAGTGACCTTTGCCCTCGCGATGACAAAAATAACACCAAGCGTGAGCCTCTACACACAAGGAAAATGCGTCAACAATGCAATGAATAGCACACAGAGTTCATACAAATCTTTGGTGAACACAGAAAGTCTCTGTCTGCAATAGACCTAAAATACTGTGGCTCTGGCACAGAAGCAAACGTGTCAATCGGTGTTCAAACGTAACCTAGACCTAACATGTACTGACGGTCCCAGACAGTGGAAGGATCCCCACGAAAGCAAAAAAACTGAACACAAACTACATAAAAACATACTTCGCAAAGGACATTGTCATGCAGCACTATATGGTACATCATTTTTTTCAGTCAGAGGCATCAATAGCCTAAAAACACTACGGTACAACTGGCCAAAGAAAGCCAATTTGAAAACTCAAGGTGATTTGAGTTTGAATATCAAGTATCCTCCAAAAATACTAATCTTACTGAACACAACTTAGAATAACTAAACCTAACTTAGAATAACCCATCAAAAACTATGGCTCGGTCTTGTGAGGAAGTGGAATGACAGCGCAATGAAGACTTCCGTTAGCTACAGTACAATCCCCCTAGTACACTCAAAACAGAGTCTGTGGCACAGCAGTATACCATATCCTTTCATCAACATCCTCTGCATACCACAGGGTATGCAATGGGAGATTGATTGTCTTAAAGATAAAAGATACACTGGTTGTACTCTGCAATATCTCCAGTGCTCCTCCCCCGAAGATAATACTTTTTGGGAGTCAAGGGCAGAGGTGCTACACCAAAACGAAGAGGGGACTCAGTCACACAGAATATGCACACCTTTAGAGGGCAGCATACAAGACACATTTGTTGTGATTAGTTGGTGTGTGTGCATGTGTGGTGCAGTGAGGTGAAACACAACAAAGCCAGTCAGAATCAGTCAGAGTCGCTGTTATTCCTGATAGTGTGTCCCACACTGAATGTAGAACATAGGACGGGCGAAAGGAGGGGTGCAGGGAGCACTTCAGACAAGATTAGGATGGGGAAGGGTATGAGCATAGAAATGTAATTACTAGAACTGCACCCCCTTCAAATCAATGTGTCATGATAGGTGGACCGTTCTAGTAATTATATTTCTATGGCGGGGGAGTTAAGGTTTTGGAGTTAAGGTTTGATAGTGGTTTGGCAGTGGTGGTAGTCCCCCGGCCAGCCTTAGGCACCACCAGAAGTTCATCCCCGTCCTGGATACTGTAGGAGTGGAGGGCTCTGGTGTGGTACTTCATCTCCTCCGGCCCAAAGACA
Organism: Salmo trutta; assembly: GCF_901001165.1. Classification (NCBI taxonomy): domain Eukaryota; kingdom Metazoa; phylum Chordata; class Actinopteri; order Salmoniformes; family Salmonidae; genus Salmo; species Salmo trutta. The sequence continues at coordinate 10,570,971 of NC_042982.1, read as the reverse complement.
CACTCCTTGTCGATGTAGTAAAGACGCATCTGATTGGCCGACAGCTGCACCACTGTCCTCAGCTGTTTCTTCAGCTCGGCCACAGTCTGGTCCAGGCGGATACTCACCTCCGCCACCTTGTCCTCACAGTGCACCTCCACCTTGGCGTGGCAGCGGGGTCGAAGGTCGATCTCAGCCAAGGGTTCCAGCTTCCCGTATTTGGTCACCAGGCAGTGGTACCTAGAACGGCAGGTATAGACGGGTTTAGCAACACACAAACACACTAAATATACCACAGTCATCTAGACTAAGTTGTTTAACATTACGGTTAGGTGAGGTTACAGTCATTATTTTTAACGAACATGAAGATTTTATTTTGAATGTGCACATTTGAATAGGCACCTGATACTACAGTTAAGCCAGTAAAGTGTGTGCCAAATCCTATTGAATGGATATATGCAGTCTCATTGGACCAGTTAAAGGAGTAGCATAGTGTGGTATACCTGTAAGGTAGCTCCTCCTCTGGGTAGTCGACATGGTAACGGATGAAGAACCTCTCGGAGTCCTCTCTCTCCCCGTCCGTCACCACACTGCCATTGAGTGATGATACAGAGGGCAGGCTGCGAGGATAAAGGATGAGCTTTTCACTATCTAGAGATATATGGCACTGTTGCAGTATTGTGTGTGTGTGTGTGTTAACGCAATGCCACAGTGAGTACGTTTACATGCAGAGGAATAATTTGATATTAAACTGATTATGGCAGTAGGCAGATTATGCAATAGTCATGTAAACACCTTAGTCTGTTTAGCATAATTGGCGCAAGGTCAAAATCGAAGTAAGCATACACCGATTAAAACACCTGCTTTTCTGAATAATCTTTCTAATTATTAGGACACATAAACAACTTAATTGGGGTTCCAGCAGTGTCTTTGATCTGCGCATTCGCAAGCCTCAGCAGAGCGAGCCTCCCTCGTTAGAGCGAGTGAAGTGAGTTCGGAACAAACTAGAAGTAGTTTTCACATACAAACTTTATATGTCCGAACTTCGGATGAAAATTGCCTCCCAAAAACAACATGGTGGCTGTGGTGGAATGTTTATTTCTGATTGGCGATGTTCTGCACTCATCAGAGTCCCATCAGACAGCCTGATTTCAGATGTGTCCATGTGAACAAGGTGATTAGGGAAATGGTTATTTCCAACAAAGCATGTAAACATTTTAATCAAACTATTATATTCATCTGACAATCCACAATTATCACATTATTGTGTGCATGTAACCGTACTCAGCGAAAAATGATATCTTTCAACTATTTGTGTGTTGAGGTCTGTGTGGTTGCCTCACACACCCAGTAGCTCCCAGAGAAACTTACTGTGCTACCATGAGGCTCCGACGCTCTGTGTTGGTGTAGGTCTGCAGTAAGGGAATCCCCTGCAGCCTCACATCTTCCAGTTTAGGAAACTGGTTCAGCTTCTCTATGTCCTCCCATCGGTTAAGACCTGGCACACAAAGAGACGCATAGGAGACCGCACACCCGTGCGCACGCACATAAGCACACACACCTTATTAAACACATTTCCATAAACAGTCAAACAGAATGATCTTTACATTTGTGCCCTGGCTCTGTCACAAACGGTTGAGATAACTGATGGTCAAAGAGGATAGATAAGATAGATAAGATAGATCAGAGAAAGTAGAGGGGTGTTAGCGATCAGGATGTTGGGTAAACTTCAAATATCAATCTCAAGAACTGAAAGGAGTCCAAGGACAGTTTCCAGTGAAGGACACAACCAATAGATTCTGCTCTGGTTGATACCTGAGTTGTGCAGATTGATGCTGCGTAGGTTGGGGAAGAGGCGTCGCAGCATTTCTTCTGAGTCCTGAATGGAGCTCAGGTTGCAGTTGGACATGACCAGAGTTTCCAGGCCGGGGAACATGGGGCCAATCTTGCGCACCTCGGCCCAGTCCTGCAGGTTGTTGTCGGTGATGTGCAGTAGGCGCAGCGTGGGGCAGGGCACAGTAGAGGCTGACACGGTGGTGTACTCATTAAGGCACAGGAACAGCTCCTCCAGCCTGGCGGGCAGGGCAGGGCAGGGAGCAACACAAGCCTCAGTATATAGACCACTAACTTTTCTTAATGCTTCTACTGTAATGTACTGTTGGCTGCCTGCAACCTGGACCTCATGACAGATGACCACTCACTACTCTCTCCAGTCCACAATACTCAAGAAAGACACAAAATCCCTCTAACTGACTTAGGAAAACACACTTCTCTCTCTTGAGAAGTGAACAATCAGAGTTGCCTTTGATAAAAAGGTGTTTAAAAGCAGTGTAGCGTTAAGGTTTATCTTACTCAGGCATCTCCCGTGTTAGTACGAGCACCGTGTTCCAGGACACTTGAGTGTTGTTGAGAACCAGGCGTCGGACTCGGGCAAAGGCCTTAGCACCGCTAGGCTCCAAGACAACCTCACTTAGCGGGTTGGAGCTCAGGTTGAGGAAGTCCAGGTTGGGGATGTTTGACACAATCTTACTGATCTGAAAGGAGTGGCTTGAAACTTAGTGTGACATCCTCAAATTAATTATTCATACATACATGTAAATAGCTACAAGGATATGGGTGAGATTGCATACTGGTAGAGGAATTATTGTACAAAGTTACCATAAAATGTACCCAATTCTTGTACTCAATGTTTCCCATCTTGGCAGAGTATCCTAGTTGAGCCTACCCACCTCATGCCAGTCCTGGAGCTTGTTGTGGGACAGGTCGAGCTCCATCACGTGGGCACAGAAGGCTGCGATCTCTCTCTGCTCTCCCGCATGGCTGATTCCACAGCCAGCCAGGACGAGCACACTGGGAAGGTTCAAACGATCTGGAGAGAGAGAGCAGAATAACTTGAGTAAACCAGGCCTATCTATACCACCGCTCAAGCATCAAAATCCTCATCATCATCCTAACTGAGCTGCTGAAGAGGAAAGAACCTACTCAGGGATGCCAATGGCATTTTTAAAACAAGGTTCAAATGGGTAAAACTGGATGGATCATATCGAAGACCTCACCTTTCATGGGCGAGCCTTGTGGGAGAGTTGGCACTACCACCACGCCCATGCCGGGCCCTCGGCGGTACGGGAAGTTCTCCGGGCTGTACTTCTCACTGAGAACCTGCATGAAGGTGCGGCCCTCCTCCTCGGGTGGATCCACGGCCCCACTGTCCCACATCCCCTCTGGGTTGGCTGGGTCGCCGAAGTGGTAAAAGAGCCAAACACTCATAGAGGTTAGCCTGGCAAGGTGAGCTGGCTGAGACAATATTGGAAGTCATTCACCTTCACGCCCACATTCAATCCCTCGGAGGGGCTCGGCCATCACTGACATTAGCCTGACCCGTTTCACCTTCTAAACACTTATGGTCATACAGTGCATTCGGAAAGTATTCAGACCCCTTGACATTTTGTTACAGTATAGCCTTATTCTAAAATTAATTGAATTGTTGTTTTTCATCAATCTACACACGGAGATGTTCGATCGGATTCAAGTCCGGGCTCTGGCTGGGCCACTCAAAGACATTCAGAGACTTGTCCAGAAGCCACTCCTGCATTGTCTTGGCTGTGTACTTAGGGTCGTTGTCCTGTTGGAAGGTGAACCTTCACCCCAGTCTGAGATCCTGAGTGCTCTGGAACAGGTTTTCATCAAGGATCTCTCTGTACTTTGCTCCGTTCATCTTTCCCTCAATCCTGACTAGTCTCCCAGTCCCTGCCACTGAAAAACATCCCCACAGCATGATGCTGCCACCACCATGCTTCACCATAGGAATGGTGCCAGGTTTCCTCCAAACGTGACACTTGGCATTCAGGCCAAATAGTTCAATCTTGGTTTCATCAGGCCCGAGAATCTTGTTTCTCATGGTCTGAGAGTCCATTAGATGCCAAACTCCAAGCGGGCCGTCATGTGCCTTTTACTGAGGAGTGGCTTCCGTCTGGCCACTCGACACAATCCTGTCTCGGAGCACTACGGACAATTCCTTCGACCTCATGGCTTGGTTTTTGCTCTGACATGCACTGTCAGCTGTGGGACCTTATATAGACAGGTGTGTGCCTTTCCAAATCATGTCCAATCAATTGAATTTACCACAGGTGGACTCCAAACAAGTTGTAGAAACATCTCAAGGATGATCAATGGAAACAAGACGCACCTGAGCTCAATTTCGAGTCCCATAGCAAAGGGTCTGAATACTTATGTAATATAAGGTATTTCTGTTTTTTATATTTAATACATTTGCAAACATTTCTAAAAACCTGTTTTCGCTTTGTCATTATGGGGTATTGTGTGTAGATTGATGACGAAAAAAAATAATTTAATACATTTTAGTTTCTATACTTTATGAATGCACTTTCCAATACATACCAGTCTTCACTGAAAAGTATGCTATTCACATGCAACACGTTCCATTTTCATCTACAGTATTTCAATCTGGAATGTTAACAGATTAGATCAACAACACATTCCATTTTCATCTACAGTATTTCAATCAGGAATGTTAACAGATTAGATCAACAACACATTCCATTTTCATCTACAGTATTTCAATCAGGAATGTTAACAGATTAGATCAACAACATATTGCCTTTTCATCTACAGTATTTCAATCAGGAACGTTAACAGATTAGATCAACTAGATTCTGGGGCGGCAGGTAGCCTAGTGGTTAGAGTGTTGGGCCAGTAACCGCGAGGTTGCTGGATAGAATCCCTGAGTTGACAAGGTAAAAATCTGTCGTTCTGGCCCTGAACAAAGTAGTTAACCCACTGTACCCCGGTAGGCCGTCATTGTAAATAAGAATTTGTTCTTAACTGACTTGCCCAGTTAAATAAAGGTTAAATTACAGTTACTATTTTACATGGTCATTCAGTTGATGCTGCTTGATATAAATGCCTTGGAGACAAAACAGCCAGAGCATAATAATATGTATTTCAATATGTATTTCAATATGTACTTCAATATGTATTTCAATATTTATTTCAATATGTATTTCAATATGTACTTCAATATGTATTTCAACATGTATTTCAACATGTATTTCAATATGTATTTCAATATGTATTTCCCTATAAGAGGGAAAATGAGGCTCAGTGATAATACTAAAGAAGGGAGTGACGGAGGGAGTCGTCTGTCCTAAAGTCCTTATCAGTAAAACGCAGTGAGACTTTGCCATTTAAACTTTAAAGCCCTCTGAACGCCTGAGGATAGGGTAGGCCTATCCCAGTGATTCTCTTTTTATGTACTCGAGACCAAAAACGAATGAATTGAAAAAGTGGATAGACTTCTGTTCTAACCAACTGAGCAGGCAAAGTCTGACATAACCCGGGAAACACTGATGACATCATCTGGTGTGCGTCATGTGATTTTAAACAGCTATGAGCAGGCAAACGTTAGTAGTGTTTGACTTCAAAACATAGAAACCGTCATTTTCAAATATGTTGATATTGGGGTGGTGCTAGAGATGATGAATGAGGACGTCAAGTGTTGAAATTTCGACAACAAAAAAGACAAAAAGAACGATATTCAACTGTGAAAAAAACAAAACACATTTTTGAATGCCTCAGGTTGCTGGCTATATAAATAATGTTGAGGTTTTACTGAAATGAAAGTTATAGTATCATATTAAAGTACTTCACCAGCAGGTGTAGGTCACAGTAAACACTTTTCCCCTTTTGCTTATTTATTTCACCTCCTGTTGTATACTCATTGTTTCTAAGTCAGTGTTTATGGTCGTCACTACGTGTAAATGTTTTATGTTCCACAGTGTCATATTGATAAGTACAAGAGAACGGTAATGAAATGCTATAGAAATATTACCTATGATGACATGTTCTTAAACAGTGGAATTTTCCTTTATCTGTGATATTACAACAACCATAAAAGGAAATGATAGATTACAGTATCCCCAATATACTTATCATTGTACAAAACTGACACGTTATTATTAGGCTATTGACTAATATGATCAAAATGATGTCATTAACATAAATGAGAGTGAGGAAAATAATAGGTAGTATAAAGTACAATGATAATACAGTAACAAGTGTGCTCTGTAGGCTAAGTGTCTTACCTTCAGCAATGTTCCTCTCCACCAGTCCACTATCACAGCTCATTGTGGGTTTCTGCAGAGAAGGCCTGTCAGAGGAACACAGTTTTTGGAATTGAGGGCCAGTCATGTGCTGGTGGGACGGACTTGCGAGTAACAAATCTCTCTTACTCCCAAAGTTTGACTAGATGGATAAACCTGTTTTGACATGGACATTGCCATTTAGTACTCACGCCATTTTAAAGTAGTCAACTGGGTGGGACTTCATATGGGTTAAAGGAGGATCACATGATTCTATCCAGATCATCAGGATTGTACTTGTGAGCAAACATTCCATAACTGTAGGCGGCAGTAAATCGATAAACCTTGGCTTTATACCTGTTCATTCAAAACACACTCTAGGTGGCAGTATGCACCCTTTCAGTTTGTTTGCCAAAATGGACTACTTCAAAATTGAGATGCCTCAATGGAACCAAAGATATTTATAACTAACCCAAAATCTAATTTCCAATGGGAGCAAATTAAGCATAGTGGGCAGAACAAGCAAGGAGGTGGGCAGAGCCAAGCACGAGCTAGAGAGATCCTATTGACGTATTCAATCATGCATTTGCATATTTCCATTAGGGAACACCTTCTTTGAACAGTGTGCAATAACTCAATTTCCCATTGCATTCCTTGTAAACAATGCAATCTTTTTTAATTTGTCAAAGGGTCAAGTCTACAAAGCTTAGTGCACTCTGTTCACAACAGATTCTAGTTTAGGGAACTTTAAACTGTATTGAGATTGGGCTTTTCTTCAATGAGAAGATCAGCAGAATGTCGGCCCAGTTCCATCTCGGTCCATGCTCTCCCACTGCCGGCCACTGGGCTTCCTGTCCTCACCATATTTAATTGATACATCTGATGAAACATCTGTCTCCTTGTTCTCTGTGATGGCGCTGCCTGTGCGCACACAGACGCCATAATGGGACATTTATAAAGATGATATCTCTAGCGTTCTCAATGCTTACTCCATAGTGGCTGGCTGGGCAGGGGAAGAGAGGCTGAGCCCTCCTCCTTCAGACTTCTCTCCAGTGAGGGGCTGCTAGGTGAACAGGAGGGACACGCAGACACCACGTGAGAGTACACACTGGAATCAAAACAAACCATATGCAGTTATGCATGATATTCAAATTACATTAAAGAAATGTACATAAACATATATGGTAAATAGGCTTAGGCCTACTAACTATATTAGTTTGAGTGACAGAAACAGAAACAATCCCAAACAGATATAATATTTGACTAAAACATAATCATTTCAAACCTTGCATACAATCACATGCTGTATCTCTCAATTATGCCTGGGAATACTTTGGAACAGATTTCCAAAATTAAAATCACTTGGGGCTGATTTGCTGGTGCTTTCAGTCTTTTATATCCAACATCGAAAAAATTGTTGGACATTTTGCACAGACAAATTGAGGGGCCAAATAAAATCAGTTGGGGAACCCTGGCCTAGGTTATGTCACTGACATTTTATCATGTTTTGTGAATAGCTTGGCTCTGATGAATATCAAGTGGCACATAAACTGTCCATAATATGGTGCTTTTAGCTTCAGAATAGAGGGAATAGAAGGACCAAATGACATATCTGAACCTCTGTTAAAAAGCTATGGTCATAAGATAGGTTTATTGCCAATTACATTTCTGTCATTGTCAAGCCAAATATTATGTTTGTGCAATCCATGCCAAATACCTGTCACTCATTCTGTGAGAATAGCTATCTAGCTAATTTACAGCTCAGATTTTGCTCAAACTAAGTCTTTGATATACTAGCTAGTACTACAGTACAGTAAATGTACATAATGAGTACTGCAGAGAGCTAGCTGATAATATGCCAATCATATCAGCGACAATTACGTGCAGATTGACTCGAGCACGAAAAAGAACACGAAACAAGAACCGTGAACGGGCAACGCTACGTTAGAAAAGAAATATGTCAAGCGTGGAACGTATTTTATAGCGAGGATAAACGTCGAGGTTGATTACAACGTGATTTCATAAACGTTACACATAATCATTGTGTACAATTTGACTGCTAGTTATCTGCAGGATCGGTGGTTTGCAATCTTGCAATTTATTACGATTACACTAGTACGATTAGCAAACTAGATTAGCTAACCAAAACGTTACATGGCATCTTCTCCTCTACGAATGGTCAGACTGGTCCAGACTCCACACTCAGCATCATTGAATGACCCATGTAAAGACAATGCATCAACATCACACAACTACTATTGTCATCATACGATTGCATTAGCTAGATATAATCCAAAGCGATAGACATACATTTAATATTTTCGCATTTCCAAACTCACCTTTATTGACCTACTCTGTGTAAACGTCTTGTTGTTGATCCAGCTGTCATTGCCCCCCCTCTCATCCCGGAAATGACGCCACTTAATGAAACGTCTGGATATTTCGTTAGATCGTGGATGCGCAGCTTTGTACAGTATACTACATGTCTTTGAATACATCATTGGTAATAACCCATTTACAGTCATAGGTAATATTACTATAGCTGACTAGACTTAACACTGGTAATGATGGAAAGGCTTGACAATCAGTTTGCTGACTAAATATGGTGCATGTCGGTATCTCTGCTAAAATTTGTTCAGGGATATACTTCCTTCTCTTCTTGCTGTTGCATACAAATACAAATGATGAATTAAGTTTGATGACTTTGACTGGGCAAAACCTAGTACATTCACTTGTTCATGACAAGTGCCACTGAAATTCACTTTCTTGCCCTGTCCTACACCGCTCTCTCCTGGTAGAGAAGCTTGTTGTTTCGGCTCAATCTGAAGAGGCGCCATCTCTACTGAACATCCCAGCCTAGTTTCATACTAGACGTAACATAGTAAATGTAAATTCGAGACACTCAAATGAGTATATTACTTTTGATACTGTATGTTATTTTTGGTATGGTTATGTAAGGCAGATGGCTACTTAAGGCAAAAATTGAAAGGAGGATGGTTGGTCGGGGTGGATGTATAATGCAAACGTCTAGCAACCCAAAGGGTGCATGTTCAAATTTGACCAACTTTTCAACTGTTTAATACTTTTTAGCTACTTTACACCTACTTAGCATGTTAGCTAACCCTTCCCCTTAACCCTAACTGATCGTAACATATTGTAGGTTTTGCAAATTCATAACATTTTTAGCTTTAGCAAATTCGGAACATATCATACGAATTGTAATTTGTAACATATCATACGAAATGGATGATGGAAATCCACAAATTACTACACCCATATGAAACGCAACATATCGTACTAAATGGAGTGTCTCGGATTTACATAAAGAATAATACAAAATGCTCTGAGACCAGATTGAACACCCTGGTGGAGTAGAAGAGAGCCAGGGCTTGGAGGACCACCACTGTGTACTAAACACACTGCAGGCTCAAATGGCTGTTGCTGTTTTTGTTGTTAAGGTAAATTACTGTTGTTACAAGTGTGTAACAGAAAAGCTTCTTGGGAAAAAAACGACTACAGGAAGTTTCCTCCCACTGAGTGGTGTAAATGTGGCTCAACTAAACATTTTATTTTGCCACCTAGTTGGACAACAGGAAAGCTCTGTTTACTGAAAAATAAGCTTCTCTGTAAGCATTATTAGAAGTCCTATACTCTTGAACTGACCAAGCACTTTTTCCACATTGCCCAAATACACCACCTACCCCTATGACCCACCCCGCTGTTTTCTTTCGGAAACCAAGCTTGAGTCTCGTCTCTTTTACACTCCTAAGTAATGAGAGAGGGACTCTTTGGGTGGATGGGTGGAAAACAAAACAGAAAGAAATAGCATTGTAAAACACAAATAGATGCAGACCTACACACAACAGTTGTGCTGTAACTTTGTGACCCTGTAGTTAGGGGCCAGAAAACAGCCAGGCCAGATGACCCCATCCAGACAGCGCATGGTAAGATCTGTCTGTGAACCTCGTTTTCCATTCAGGTTGGTTACCCAGGAGTTGTCAGCTCAGCTCTGTCAATGAAAACTTTACATGATTGTTTTAACCCTTCTCTCATCAATGAAATAAAGGAAAGTAAACAGCAGGCCCTTCACAACGCTGAGATGACTTGGGAGTGAGGTCCCATCAACATCCCATCCTTAATGCTCATTTCAAACAAAGGCAAAATATTTGATCTCTGTTGTCGTTTATTCTCATTTAATTCAATGATTTATGTACAATTTCAAGGTAGATCGATTATTACATCCAGCTGTTCAATTATGGAACATCACAGGCAGGGTGAACCGATGAAACGTTTTAAATCAGTGTGTGATCAAAGAACAGGTGGAGTAGTCTCAGTCCACAATGTCTGCTTGTTGATTAAAAAAAATTATAATAATAAGGCTAATTAAAATAAAATAAAAAGGTGCAGTATCAATCTAATTATCTGAGGATTAGAATATTTAAATGATCAACAATCATGAATAACAGTCATTATTAACTGTTTAATTTACAGAGGTAAAAGTACACAGCTGAAAATAATCTTAATCTTGGATGATGGCTGTCGGATTATTTTAGTCAGGGTCTCAGCATTTGACAAAACCTGGAGAAAACACACGCATGAAATGACTATACATTCGTTTGACTGGGATTTAGAGTTTGACATGGATTACAAGACAATCAAACCACACTACAATAAATACGTCATTGGTTGGTACATAAATAGGCAGTTATGATTTCATCCATTCACACAGGCTTCAATCATCTCTTGAGTTGCTCAACATACATTAGCCCATATACTGTATATCACAAAATGAAAATAAACTATCAATCTTTTATTTTAAATACAATGAAAATCAGCACAGAGATGATAGATAATAAAAATGATGTAGTACCTTAGATCGAGCGTTTATCATGTGCAACTATAAAACAGACTCCAACTTTACCCATATCAATGTCAGCACGTTATGGGATTGTATGTGACATTTTGATTTATTTATTCCAAACAGTGCTCTTGATCAGTAGTACTGATTTAAACCATAGTTCCTATGTAACCCTCATAGTCACATACAGTATGTGCAGTATTAAGAATCTTCCCCAATAGGTTGCTTGTGTCTCTTTCCACTGCCGTTTGTCAAAAGGAGTCAATGCCAACAAACCACAGAGATTCAAGTCCACAAAGTCCTCTTAAATTGGTCTTTTTAAATTTGCACTTATGAAAGCTCTCCCCAGTCTTTCTCTAGATGAGCAAGGACTAGGCATATCGCTCACAAGGGAAACAGCCATCACACTTTCTTTATCTAGATGGCTGTGAAAGGTGAAAACATGGCTATTCTTTCCATGTGTTGTTCCACTTCCTCAATGTGTTGTGCTGTCCGCCCCTGGTATCGCCACCATGTGCAGAACTTGACAACGAGCTCCATTGTGACTTGCTGTTGAACAGCTGTCTGTCTGCTTGAGTCATCAGAACGTTTCCAGAGCGGTTAGGGCCGTTAGAGCATGTCGTCGTACGCCTCTCTGACCGGGGCTCTCTTGGTACGGCGTGGTCTCAGGCTGGAGAAGCAGGAGGAGGCGGTGAGGGCGATGCGGCTCAGACCCAAGTTCAGGCAGTGCACCTCGGATGTGACGGGCACCTCGGAGAAGAGGGCACGGTCGCGGGACATCCGCGTCAGTGTGTCACTGTTCTCAATGTCCTTCACGATATTCAGGATCTCCTGGCGCTCCGTCTGCCGAGTCATCCCGCGGATGTTCAAGATGGCCGACACATGTTTTTTCCTGCCAACAGAGGGGGAGAAAGCGGGCTTAGTCTAGTTCATGTTTTGATCTACCAATAACAATTGATATACAACAAAGATGTCATATAGGCCACATCTAGCCAATAAAACCTTGATTGACTTGATTTGAGAAGAGTGTATCTTGCATCGCTGCAATGGCAGAGTCAACCATCACGAGGACATGATAAGGGTAGGAATAAAGAGAATCATGAAAATACATTATAGAGTGGGCAGTCGGCCCTGAGGCAAGTCACTAAGGAACAGGGAAAATTGTACGAAAGAGTTTGCAAAATACAGTTAGTTAGAGAACATTCCCAATGGTTGGATCACACACTTACATACAAACACACACACAAGATGAATAAAACATCTGTCCCTGTTCGAGGGTGCCTGACTGGCATTCGATTCGACAGCTTGGCCTCTGGAAGTCTCCCTGCAGGAAAGCAGGAGCTGCTCTGATGCCGCTTCCTGTCTGTGGCGACACAAGCTGAGCAGCAGCACGAGGCTGAATGACAACCAGCTCTGAAGACTAAAAGCAGCCCTAACCCTGGGACGGTAGTAACTCCACCTTACCTGACACCCTAGACCCACTACCTTCAACACCATAGTGCCCTCCAACCTCATCACTAAGTTTGGGGCCCTGGGTCTGAAACCCTCCCTGTGCAACTGGGTCCTGGACTTCCTGACGGGCTGACCCCAGGTGGTGAAGGTAGGCAACAACACCTCCGCTACTCTGATCCTCAACACGGGGGCCCCACAAGGGTGCGTGCTCAGCCCCTCCTGTACTTCCTGTCCACCCATGACTGGGTGGCCACGCATGTCTCCAAGTAAACCATCAAGTTTGCAGACGACACAAAAGTGGTGAGCCTGATTTCCAACAATGACGACACAGCCTACAGGGAGGAAATGAGGGCCCTGGTGAAGTGGTGCAAAATGAAGGAGATAATCGTGGACTTCAGGAGACAGCAGAGGGAACACGCCCCCATCCACATTGACAGGGCCGCAGTGGAGAGGGTGAAACGCTTCAAGTTCCTCGGCGGGCACATCACTGACCACCTGAAATTGTCCATTCACACAGAAAGTGTGGTGAAGAAGGCGCAACAGTGCGTCTTCAACGAAATTCTACAGATGCACCATTGAGCGCATCCTGTTGGGCTGTATCACCGCCTGGTATGGCAACTGTACCGTCCGCAACCACAGGGCTCTCAAGAGGGTAGTGCGGTCAGCCCAAAGCATCACCGGGGGCACACTTCCTGCCTTCCAGGACATCTTCAGCACCCAGTGTCACAGGAAGGCCAAGAAGATCAACAAGGACCTCAGCCACCCGAGCCACGGCCTGTTCACCCCACTACCATCCAGAAGGCAGAGACAGTCCAGCTTCTATCTCCAGGCCATCAGACTGTTAAATATTCACCACTAGCCGGCCTCCGCCCAGTACCCTGCCCTGAACTTTAGTCACTGTTACTTACCGGCTACCACTCGAACTCAACCCTGCACCTTAGAGACTGCTGCCCTATGCACATATTGAACATTGGTCACTTTAATTATATTTACATACTGTTTTACCAACTTCATATGTATATACTGTATTCTAGTCAAGGCTCATCCTATATAACTACTGCTGTACACACCTTTTCTATTCAAATACTGTCCATATTGTCTACAAACACTATCATATACATTTATATTTATATTCCGGACAACGACATTGCTCGTTCTAATATTTCTCAATTCCTTTCTTAATTTTTTGGGGGATTTGCGTGTGTTTTTTTTGTATTGTTAGGTATTACTGCACTGTTGAAGCTGGGAACATAAGCGTTTCGCTACACCCGCGATAACTTCTGCAAAATATGTGTATGTGACCAATAACATTTGATTTGATTTTGATGATGGAGCCTAAACTCAATTCCCACCGTGACTAGTGATTATCACCCAAAAGAATACAACGATAAAGTGGTGGGCATAAACCTGAATTTAAACTTTCTTTTCCTGTTAGCTACTACGGAGGCTTAACTAGCAGTTACGTGAAACCAGTTGATTGCAATTGGTTTTTGGAGCGAATGATGCCATAAAACCAATGAGGGTATTATTCTACATAGTGTATAGGATAGTACGAGACTCTGAAGGGTCAATGCCTGGCACAGTTGCAAACATCAGGTGTGTACTTTACAGGGGGATTTAACATTCTTGCAATATGTCAAGGATTGTACGGTACAGTTCCTGTTTTCAAAAGGAACTGGGAGAACCCATTGGGCAACGGTTAGCATTCTCCAGATCCAAGTCAAGATTCCAAACAATACATGTGGGTCTGTTATGAGTTAAGGATGGAGACAAATCTTAATTTAGAAAAGATTCCATTGAGGACTGCCTCCTCACGCCTGTGTGTTCCTACGGGACTCTTTAGTAGCCGACTGCCAACGCCAGGTTATGCTACACAGCTACCATGTCACGCCTGGGCAGGAAGTCCGTGTTTTTGCTTCGTCTTCGCCCAGGACCCGAGACGGACAAACGGACAAGACCCCCCCCCCCCATCCTTTCATGTGCGCCAGCGACGGCCAAACAGCTCCCCATAAAAATAAGGAAACGACTCAGCTCTTGTTTGCTTTTAACAAGTCCCTCATTTGCCATCCACAATCAAGACAGAACAGTAGCCATGTTTGTTTTGGGATGTTTCAGTCAACCTGAGCTTTTGGAAATGTTGGCGATCGTATGGCTCGATGGAAGTCCTGAAAATATGACTGTCATTCCGCATAGGTGATCGCTGCCTCCCGTGTTCCTTACCGAATGTCTGGGAACTCCCTCACCAGGACCCCCACCTCCATTTGGATGGAGGGGATGTCTTCCAGTAGGATGATCTCAGAGAGGTGTGGGATAGCACTGTCCAGCCAGGAGGAGGGAGATTCCTAAAGGGGAGCGATAGAGAGAGAGAGATGTGATCAGAACAGATCCTCTACACAGCACAGATGAATCTAAGACCTTGGCAACGGATTAAACCCAGAACTAGATTACGTGGTTTCAAGTCTTAATGGTTACAACTAGATTGGTGATGTTCACACATTCGTTTGACCAGAAGGAACCATCAGATAACATAGACCCAAAACACCAAGGTTAGAAGTACGGTGACAGTACTGAGCATGCAAACTCAATTACCTGAGCATCAAAGTGACCCTGTTATTCTGAGAAGACTAAACCGTGTGGTCGACCAGAGGTCCATCCTGGTCCTCCACTCGACCCGAAAGGCCGGTCAGGGCTTCTAAAGTCCAGGGCAGGATGCCAGACCACTTGTCTGTAAACAACGCTATCCTGTTGTCCAGAGAGGTGACAAACGGATGTTTTATCTAGAGCAAGGGGCGGACGCCACAGAGGAAGGATAGGGAGTGGGCTGGGGTGAGGTGATTGCCCACTTGTGCATACGGCCTGTCTGGTCATCCATCTCTATCTCGGCTACAGTATCCATTCTTCACTTGTCTCCTTTGTTTGAACTCATCCGGAGTTGTTTCAGTAACCCTCACAGACAGGCCACATACCAGTCAAACGTGATTAATGAGCACGCACTCATGAGTGCAAACACACACACACACACACACACACACACACACACACACACTGTTCGTTGTGTCATGTCACAGGCAACACTGTTGCTCTGACTACGCTTCTCTAATATAGTTGTTCTAGAATGGCTCACCAGATCTTTGAAGAGCACTTCGATCTGCTTGCCCTCGTCGCGCAGTCGTCCCGCCATCCTCTTCCTCATTCTGAATGACGTGCAGATGATCCTCCCCCTCATGATGGAGCGCAGGTATTCCATCAGAACCCTTCTATGCACCTCTCCCACCAGGACCTGGGAGAACAAGGGAAAAATAGAATGAATCAATCAATCAACCAATCATCCATTCAGTCAATCGATTTAAAAAAAACATGTTGCTTAGAATTAAAAACAGTACCAGAACTTTGAGTTATTAGTGTACATTGTGCCAGAGGACCTTAGCACCTCCCCATGTTTACATGGCTCATACTTGCTGTGTCTCTGCCATGTACCTGATAGGGTGGGCTGTCCACCCTGCGGAACTTCTTGAAATGTTCCTTAATATGAGACTCGATTTGCTCATAGGTCTCTGTGTTGTTCAGCCACTTCCTCTTCACCAGCTTGTCAAAGAAGGGCTAAATATGTCCAGGAGAGGGAAAATGTGAGGGAGCGAGAGAGACAGGAAAATGGTGAGAGAATGAAGAAGAGGAGGCAAAGAGATGTGGGTGTGGAGACGGCCACGTTACCTGAGTCAGATCCTTGTCTGACGCAGAACTAAACTGTCCGACTGGGGCTGTGTCTTCCTATCAGGATGTGTGGGCCGTTCGGACCAAGAATTCCATATATTGTGACTTCCTACCCGACGACAACAGCATAAAAAGCCCCAGCTCGGTCAAGAGGATGCGACATGCGGCTCTGTGCCTCTGGAGGACTGGCAATGCCCGTCTCTATGGCGGCTACTGAAGAGGAGTGGAACTTCATAGCCTGCCAGTAACTATGTGGCATGCTGCCAATCTAATCTTATTTAGCCACGTTTGTCACATTGGAGCGGCTATTTTAGGGCCTGAGTTCCTCAGCACATCCCTGAGAACTTTGAGGGCAAGCCATGTGGAGACCAATGATAAGATGGGCTTTATATTCTGGGACACTTGGCAGACAGAGGGACGCTTGAGGGTGTGTGTCTGTGTGTGTGTGTGATGGGTGTGTGGGTGTGTGTAAACGTTTTACTATATTTGTGAGTACCAGGAGTCATCATAAGAATAGTAAACCAACTAAAATTCTGAGAAGTGAGGACAAAAAGGCTATTTTAGGTTTATGTGTTAGGTTTTGGGTTAGGGTAAGAATTAGGGTTAGGGTTAGAATTAGGGTTAGGGGTTAGGTTTAGGGAATAGGGTTAGGGAATCAATTGTTGGTCCCCAAAAAGTCCTCACAAGTATAGTAAGACATAGCTGTGTGTGTGTGTGTGTGTGTGTGTGTGTGTGTGTGTGTGTGTGTGTGTGTGCGTGTGAGCTGGTTTGCATGTTGTTTTGGAAAGCTGTGACCATGGGTGTGTTTATGAATCCTTTGTGTGTCGTGTGTGTGTTCGCCTGCGTGCGTGTGTGTTTTAAGAACACTTACCCTTATGCGCTCATACAGTCTGTCGCTCAGCACCTTCACTCCCTGGTTGACTATTCGGTCCAGGGAAGTGTTTGCTCGCCTGGCTGAGTCCTCACTGATGGCAGGGTCGCACTGCACACAGCGCTGGACAAAACCCCTGCACACACACAGTCACAGCAGACTAATGAATACATTGTACACTTACATGATTTATGCATGTTTTTTTAGTCCATTGTTGATATAGTCTCAGGTTGTTTTGCATGTCTGCAATCCATCTTTCAAGATATATAACTTAAAATATATCGAAACGATGCTGCGTTTTGCATCATACTGGCTGTATTTCTGTATTATTGGAGAAATGGACCTACTGTAACACAATGCAGGCTAGCCTACTCCTGCTACAACAGTCCTACCTGAAAGGAGGACAGCAGTTGACCAGGGCGATGGTCTTGGAGACATATCCATCCTCGTTATCCCCAACCATGTTGACCAGACCCTCGTGGAACATCTCCACTTTCCTTTGGAAGCTGGAAGTTAAGCAGTATTGACAGTATTAGAATGTCTCATAGAGATGTTCCTTTCCATATTCCAGTTGAACTGGTTGATTCCAGTTGATATATTCTAGAAAGTTTGCACAATAAAATGCTGCTGGCAGTGAGGAAACTATAGGTTTGGCCCTGTTTCATTCTATGAATGATGACAGAGACTTTGTTCTAGGCCTTGGTATGTCATATGGAATGATACAGTGTGTTCTAGGCCTTAGTATGTCATATGGAATGATACACTGTGTTCTAGGCCTTAGTATGTCATATGGAATAATACAGTGTGTTCTAGGCCTTAGTATGTCATATGGAATGATACACTGTGTTCTAGGCCTTAGTATGTCATATGGAATGATACAGTGTGTTCTAGGCCTTAGTATGTCATATTAATGATACAGTGTGTTCTAGGCCTTAGTATGTCATATGGAATGATACAGTGTGTTCTAGGCCTTAGTATGTCATATGGAATGATACAGTGTGTTCTAGGCCTTAGTATGTCATATGGAATGATACAGTGTGTTCTAGGCCTTAGTATGTCATATGGAATGATACAGTGTGTTATAGGCCTTAGTATGTCATATGGAATGATACACTGTGTTCTAGGCCTTAGTATGTCATATGGACTGATACAGTGTGTTCTAGGCCTTAGTATGTCATATGGAATGATACAGTGTGTTCTAGGCCTTAGTATGTAATATGTAATGATACAGTGTGTTCTAGGACTACTACAGTGTGTAACATGTCATTCTACAGTGTGTGGTCCTCTCACCTGTACAGGAAGTCAGCTAGACCATTCAGACTGCACTGAGCCACACGGGAACCCAGGTTTCTGTTGATGGCAGCTGACTGTTCAAGATCTACCTGCAGCCTCTGCGCACACACACACACACACACACACACACACACACACACACACACACACACACACACACACACACACACACACACACACACACACACACACACAGTTACGTTGGCAAATGTGTATTATGTGTGAAGTGCTAACAGACGCTTTCTTTTTCTCTTCCACGGCATCTGTGAAACATGAACTGATGCATGAATGACGATGTATAGAAAGTGTTAGTATCAATCATGGCCACTAGAGGCCAGTGAAGTGACTCTAAAACAGTGAGCTGTGATGGAGTTCTACGGGAACTGTCTTTATTGACTTTGGCTGCTGCTTGAGGAATGTTTTCTCTGCTCCACCAGATGGATGAGCTTATCCTCAAAATACAAAATGACCACATTTTGCGTGCAATACAAAACAATCATGACCGGCCTCATCAAAATCAGGGGAAGAAATCAGTTATTTACATAAGCTCCTGAAATCTATCCCTGTGTGTGTGTGTGCGTGCGTGCGTGCGTGCGTGTGTGTGTGTGTGTGTGCGTGCGTCTGTGTGTGTGCGTGCGTGCGTGTGTGTGTGCGTGTGTGCGTGCGTGCGTGTACGTACCTGGATGACGGTGCGAGCCAGTGTGATCTGATACTCTTCGATGTGCAGCGTCTCCATCCAACGCTTCTCCTCCTCGTCCAGCACCTGAGACAGCTCTGTGGTCACCTTCTCCTGAAACGCAACCAGACCGCGCGGTCAGACACAACTCAACCATGCACTGAACCACTGTGAGCTCTCCAGCCACAAACCATCAAAATATTTCCAATTGATGCCATCAAGACATCAAGACAGAAAAAGGTATAGAATCACAGATAATACTGTAAATCTGACTTGGTTTGTTATGATATATAATATATCCCCAGTAACAGCTAACCCCTTGTAAATACCCCCCTGTATTTTAAGTTAAGGTTTCCTCCCATTGTTGCTTGACCCAGCTGGGGCATGAGTGATTGCCAGCCGACAGGCCACGCTGCCAATAACCCCTGCTCTCTTTTTCCTCTGCAGGATTGACTTGTGGACTATCATGTCTACCTACGTGGATCTCAAACACTGACTGGAATACCACATACAACAGTGTTCTAGCCTACTTGGACCTGATAATGACCTAAGCTAAATGGCCTGTTGTCTGGCTTCCATTGTGTGGTGGCCGTTGCAGACAGGAAAACCCATGGGCTGACCCTGAGACGCCGCGCACTGATTGGCTGCACTGGTCGGAGTGATAGCCCTCCCTTTAGGTGGACAGGAAGGACCATAGGTGCACCCTTTCCTTAGGCCGGTAGGGAGACGCGGGGCGCACCAAATGAAGGGGGGCCGGGGGTCGAGGGGTGGATGGTCGGCCCTTACCCTGACGGAGTTGAGGCAGTCCAGCTCCAGTTTGTCCACGGTCTCCGAGGGCAACAGCGGCCCCAGCTTGGACCTGTTGAAGGGCATCGTCATGCTGACTGTTCCAAGGACGTCCCTGGAGCGATTACAGTAGGAGGACAGAGTCAGTGGCATACTCATACAGTAACACTTAACTAATAAACGATTGTTTATGTACAGTACAATTGACAGTATTTATGTACAGTATTATGGACAATAACATTACACCACCATGTAACATGCGTTACAGTGAAAGCATATAGTGAAAATGAAATGAAACATTTCTGACAAGTTATGCAAGTTCTTTACAACCTGACATTTAGCTATATACTTCTGTTCTTTCTTGTTTTTTTATGCAATTCTGCTACTTCCAGAATCTGATATGCATAAAACCACAAGTTGCAATACACAATTATTGAATGGATGGACACCCACTTGTTATAGATGTTGTAGAGCCAGTCCAGCAAAGAGTAGATATCAGTAATCAGCAGCTGGTCGTCAGTGATGCTCTGCAGTCTGCGGGCCACAGCCTGGTGGTAGCTCTGTAGGTACACCTGGAAGGGTTCATACTCCTCTGGGTACACTGGCACCACATTCCTCTTGGCCGCCCCCAGGTCCTCCACCACCCGGGTCCGCACCCTGTCCAGGTAGTCCGCCAGCTCCCCGCCCTGGGCCTCGTTCCTCTGGGGAAGGCTCCCGTTTGCTGCCTCCGCCAACGCCTCCTTCCACTGCTGCTTCAGCTGCCTGGGTCTGGGGCCTCCGGGGAGCGCCCCCTCACCCTGCGCCCAGTCCCGGTCCGCCTGCTCCTCCTGCTGCAGCACCTGTACCACCAGCCCCAGGTTGGGCCCTGCCGTGGGGGAGCGCAGCGACTCACGCACCACCGCCCACAGCTCCTTCTGCAGGGCTTCGTACAGCAGCTCCACGTCTTTAGCTTTGCGCCTGCCGCCGTCTTTGCTCCCGGGGCTGTTGAGGTCCTCTGGGATAGCACCACCTGCTGGCGATGAGGGCAGGGTCGCAGCGGCCGCCTCGTTACACTCCTGCTCCAGCTCCAGGATGTGTGTGTCAGCCAGGAACAGGTCTCTCTTAGTCACCAGCTGCAGAATTTCTAGAACTAAAGGAGAGAGGAGGAAAATGCATGATACAACTCCACATAACACATGATAAACCATGCGTAGGCAATACAGCTGTATTAAGTCAAAAGGTATAATGGAGACACGATCCTAATGGAAAGATCTGGGCTCTCACCTGTCTATCTGTTATGGTACACAACCCACAACCTGGTCAAATGGATCAAGTCCTATGTAAATCCAAGACCTACTCAAATAAACATGACTATTCTTTGCTTTGAACGTGTCAAAGAGCTATGTTTGTTTTCACATCAAGCTAAAGGCTAAGCCACAGTGTCACTTCCAACACAGGTTCCCACATCAGGTCCTATCCATATCAGAGGCTCCAGGCCTGAGAGACAGATGTTGTTTGTCCCCTTTTGGCGTGTTGTTTTTGGGCAGATTGGACACGGTTAGACTGATCTCTCTGGAGGTGGGTTAGTTTCATCTCTACTTCAGTTGCACACTTCAAAAGATCCCATCAGGGACATGTGGGTGCCAAACATAAATCATCCTACAGTAGATTCCCACAGAATGGCTAATCGTGTGTCCACTCACTGTCCTCTCCTTAGACGCTTCCCTATCAGTTTGAGGCCTCTTATACGGCTAGCATAGCTATGGAATAGTATTTAATAAAAGTACACAGTGCTTTGCATTAAAGTGGAGAAATTGTATTTCTTGTGGAACTCCATCTTGGCTTCAGAGAGTTCCATTAAGTGTATATAGACTTTTAGAGCCCAGTCTCACCCATTGAGGTGATCTCATCATCTCTTACTCTGATGTGGTCTGAGAAAAAGTTTAGTACTATTAGTACTAAAACCAGTGATGAAGTTGACCATTTCCCATCGAAGTCACCAGACACTCCTCTCTGACATCACCCCTCGCCCTCCGGGAGGAGCAACACAGCCCGTCAAAATCAATGACGTCTGATTGTGAAGACCAAGCCCGTACTTTATGTCTAATAGCCCTTTTTGATTCAGTTCACAGAAAAGTCTGTGTGTCAAATCAAATCAAATTGTATTTGTCACATGCACTGAATACAACAGATACATTTCACCTTACAGTGAAATGCTTATTTACAAGCCCTTAACCAACAATGATTTAAGAAGTTTTAAGAAAACGAAGTGTTAAGTAAAAAATGGATAAGTAAAAAAAATTGAAAAATAAAAGTAACAAATAATTAAAGAGCAGCAGTAAAATAACAATAGCGAGGCTATGTACAGGGGATACCGGTGCGGGGGCACCGGTTAGTCGAGGTTATTGAGGTAATATGTACATGTAGGAAGAGTTAAAGTGACTATGCATAGATAATGAACAGAGAGTAGCAGCAGCGTAAAAGAGAGGTCTGGGTAGCCCTCAGGAGTCTTTTGGCTTGGGGGTAGAAGCTGTTAAGAAGCCTTTAGGTCCTCAACTAGAGGATAACACAAAGTAGAGGCGTCATACAAGGGCACGTGCGCACTCAGATTTGTCCAGTTTAAAAAAATATATATATATATGATATTCTTTGGAAGGCAAGAAGGGTTCTTTGGAAGGCATTAAGTGTTGTACATATAACTATACCTGTACATCATATCTTCCCAGCATGCTCTATTGCAGGGTGATTTTAAGAATTGTTTGTTTTAAAATCTGTGTTTTTGCATATACATTGATTGGTTGAATAATTGTATGCTACACAAAGATAAATAACATATCTTTTTCTAAACTAATCCAATCTGTTAGAAGTTGGGCTTATTGCATCCGTTACTGAAATGGTTGTTCCAGTTTAGATGATTGAGATAGTCTCAGTACTCAATCTTCCCTACCCTGGCAGTCATTCTGAATGCAGGTTGCGGTTGATTAGAAGTTAAAATTGTTGGATATCCTAACTCCTAACTGGGTGGATTCCAATAGGAATTACACATCACTTTGCAAACCAGCTTAATGTGACTTGCAAGCGTGATGTGGTCTGTGTTAGGGTATAACTAGGCCATCAAAGAAAGGCCTACATATATATACTGCTCAAAAAAATAAAGGGAACACTAAAATAACACATCCTAGATCTGAATGAATGAAATAATCTTATTAAATACTTTTTTCTTTACATAGTTGAATGTGCTGACAACAAAATCACACAAAAATAATCAATGGAAATCCAATTTATCAACCCATGGAGGTCTAGATTTGGAGTCACACTCAAAATTAAAGTGGAAAACCACACTACAGGCTGATCCAACTTTGATGTAATGTCCTTAAAACAAGTCAAAATGAGGCTCAGTAGTGTGTGTGGCCTCCACGTGCCTGTATGACCTCCCTACAACGCCTGGGCATGCTCCTGATGAAGTGGCGGATGGTCTCCTGAGGGATCTCCTCTCAGACCTGGACTAAAGCATCTGCCAACTCCTAGACAGTCTGTGGTGCAACGTGGCATTGGTGGATGGAGCGAGACATGATGTCCCAGATGTGCTCAATTGGATTCAGGACTGGGGAACGGGCGGGCCAGTCCATAGCATCAATGCCTTCCTCTTGCAGGAACTGCTGACACACTCCAGCCACATGAGGTCTAGCATTGTCTTGCATTAGGAGGAACCCAGGGCCAACCGCACCAGCATATGGTCTCACAAGGGGTCTGAGGATCTCATCTCGGTACCTAATGGCAGTCAGGCTACCTCTGGCGAGCACATGGAGGGCTGTGCGGCCCCCCAAAGAAATGCCACCCCACACCATGACTGACCCACCGCCAAACCGGTCATGCTGGAGGATGTTGCAGGCAGCAGAACGTTCTCCACGGTGTCTCCAGACCCTGTCACGTCTGTCACACGTGCTCAGTGTGAACCTGCTTCATCTGTGAAGAGCACAGGGCGCTAGTGGCAAATTTGCCAATCTGGTGTTCTCTGGCAAATGCCAAACGTCCTGCACGGTGTTGGGCTGTAAGCACAACCCCCACCTGTGGACGTCGGGCCCTCATACCACCCTCAGGGAGTCTGTTTCTGACCGTTTGAGCAGACACATGCACATTTGTGGCCTGCTGGAGGTCATTTTTGCAGGGCTCTGGCAGTGCTCCTCCTGCTCCTCCTTGCACAAAGGCGGAGGTAGCGGTCCTGCTGCTGGGTTGTTGCCCTCCTACGGCCTCCTCCACATCTCCTGATGTACTGGCCTGTCTCCTGGTAGCGTCTCCATGCTCTGGACACTACGCTGACAGACACAGCAAACCTTCTTGCCATAGCTCGCATTGATGTGCCATCCTGGATGAGCTGCACTACCTGAGCCACTTGTGTGGGTTGTAGACTCCGTCTCATGCTACCACTTGAGTGAAAGATCAAAACATCAGCCAGGAAGCATAAGAACTGAGAAGTGGTCTGTGGTCACCACCTGCCGAACCACTCCTTTATTGGGGGTGTCTTGCTAATTGCCTATAATTTCCACCTGTTATCTATTCCATTTGCACAACAGCATGTGAAATGTATTGTCAATCAGTGTTGCTTCCTAAGTGGACAGTTTGATTTCACAGAAGTGTGATTGACTTGGAGTTACATTGTGTTGTTTAAGTGTTCCCTTTATTTTTTTGAGCAGTGTATATATATATATATATCTCATAAAAGAAGCTGTTTTTCAGTCTCGGTCACAGCTTTGATGCATCTGTACTGACCTCGCTTTCTGGATGATGTGTGTGAACAGTAGTGTGAACAGGCGGTGGCTCGGGTGGTTGTT
The DNA here is from genome assembly GCF_901001165.1 of Salmo trutta. Taxonomy (NCBI): domain Eukaryota; kingdom Metazoa; phylum Chordata; class Actinopteri; order Salmoniformes; family Salmonidae; genus Salmo; species Salmo trutta. The sequence continues at coordinate 10,546,436 of NC_042982.1, read as the reverse complement.
GTCCTTGATGATCTTTTTAGCCTTTCTGTGACATCGGGTGCTGTAGGTGTCATGGAGAGCAGGTAGTTTCCCCCGGTGATGTGTTGTGCAGACCTCACCACCCTCTGAAGAGCCTTGTGGTTGAGGGCGGTGCAGTTGCCGTACCAGGCTGTGATACAGCCCGACAGGATGCTCTTGATTGTGCATCTGTAAAAGTTTGTCAGGGTTTTGGGTGACAAGACAAATTTTGTCAGCCTTCTGAGGATGAAGAGGCGCAGTTGCTCCTTCGTCACCACACTGTCTGTATGGGTGGACCATTTCAGTTTGTCTGTGATGTGTACGCCGAGGAACTTAAAACTGACCACCTTCTCCACTGCTGTCCCTTCGATGTGGATGGGGGGGTGCTCCCTCTGCTGTTTACTGAAGTCCACAATCGTCTCCTTTGTTTTGTTGATGTTGAGTGAGAGGTTGTTTTCCTGACACCACACTCTGAGTGCCCTCACTTCCTCCCTGTAGGCTGTCTCGTCGTTGTTGGTAATCAAGCCCACTACTGTTGTGTCGACTGCAAACTTGATGATTGAGTTGGAGGCGTGCATGGCCACGCAGTCGTGGGTGAACAGGGAGTACAGGAGGGGGCTGAGCATGCACACTTGTGGAGCCCCAGTGTTGAGGGTCACCGAAGTGGAGATGTTGTTTCCTACCTTCACTACTTGGGGGCGGCCCATCAGAAAGTCCAGGACCCAATTGCACAGGGTGGGATTGAGACCCAGGACCTCCAGCTTGATGATGAGCTTGCAGGGTACTATGCTGTTGAATGCTGAGCTGTAGTCAATGAACAGCATTCTTACATAGGTATTCCTCTTGTCCAGATGGGATAGGACAGTGTGCAGTGCGATGGCGATTGTATCGTTTGTGGACCTGTTGGGGCGGTATGCAAACTGAAGTGGGTCTAGGGTGGCCGGTAAGGAGGAGGTGATATGATCCTTGACTAGTCTCTCAAAGCACTTCATGATGACAGAAGTGAGTGCTACGGGGCAGTAGTCATTTAGTTCAGTTATGTTTGTCTTCTTGGGTACAGGAACTATGGTGGCCATCTTGAAGCATGTGGGGACAGCAGACTGGGATAGGGAGCGATTAAATATGTCCGTAAACACACCGGCCAGTTGGTCTGCACATGCTCTGAGGACGCGGCTAGGGATGCCGTCTGGGCCAGCAGCCTTGCGAGGGTTAACACGTTTAAATATTTTACTCAGGTCGGCCACGGAGGAGGAGAGGGGGGCACAGTTCTTGTTAGCAGACCACAACAGTGGCACTGTATGATCCTCAAAGAAGGTGTTTAGTTTGTCTTGAAGCGTGACGTCGGTGTTCGTGACGTGGCTGGTTTTCATTTTATAGTCCGTGATTTCCTGTAGACCCTGCCACATACGTCTCGTGTCTGAGCCGTTGAATTACAAATACACTTTTCCCCGTACCGGCATTTTGCACTTCTTTATGAACTCACTCACCGAGTCAGCGTATAGATCAATGTTGTTCTCTGAGGCTGACTGGAACATATCCCAGTCCGCGTGATCAAAACAATCATGAAGCGTGGATTCCGATTGGTCAGACCGGCGTTGAATGGTTCTAGTCACTAGTATATCCTGTTTGAGTTTCTGCCTATAAGACGGTAGGAGCAAGATGGCGTCGTGGTCGGATTTGCCGAAGGGAGGGCGGGTGAGGGCTTTGTATGCATCGCGGAAGTTAGAGTAGCAGTGATCGAGTGTATTACCCCCGCGCGTAGTGCAATCAATATGCTGATAGAATTTAGGTAGCCTTGTTCTCAAATTTTCTTCGTTAAAATCCACAGCTAAAATAAATGCAGCCTCCGGATATATGGTATTCAGTTTACATAGAGTCCAGTGATGTTCCTTGAGGGCCGTCTTGGTGTCTGCTTGAGAGGGAATGTACACAGCTGTGATGATATCTGACGAAAATTCTCTTGGGTGATAATATGGCCGGCATTTGATGGTAAGGAATTCTAGGTTGGGTGAGCAGAAGGACTTGAGTTCCTGTATGTTATGATTACACCATGAGTTGTTAATCATGACGCATACACCCCCGCCCTTCCACTTCCCAGAGCGGTATTTATCTCCGTCGGCGCAATGCATGGAGAAGCCCGGTGGCTGAACCGATTCCGACAACATATCCAGAGAGAGCCATGTTTCTGTGAAACAGAGAATGTTACAAACTCTGATGTCTTTCTGGAAGGCAACCCTTGCTCGAATTTCATCTACCTTGTCAAGAGACTGGACATTGGTGAGTAGTATACTCGGGAGCGGTGAGTGATGTGCACGTCTACGGAGCCTGACCAGGAGGCCGCTCCGTCTGCCCTTTCTGCAGCGCCGTTGTTTTCGGTCGGCTTCTGGGATTAGATCCATTGTCCTGGGTGGTGGTCCAAACAGAGGATCCGCTTCAGGAAAGTCGTATTCCTGGTCATAATGTTGGTAAGTTGACATCGCGCATATATCCAATAGTTCTTCCCGGTTGTATGTAATAAGACTTAAGATTTCCTGGGGTAACAATGTAAGAAATAATACATTAAAAAAAAATACTGCATAATTTCCTAAGGACTCGAAGCGAGGCGACCATCTCTACGACCACCCCTACCTTGTCACAACACAACCGATTGGCTCAAACGCATTAAGAAGGAAAGAAATTCCACAAATGAATTTTTAACAAGGCACACTTGTTAATTGAAATGCATTCTAGGTGACTACCTCATGAAGCTGGTTGAGAGAATGCCAAGCGTGTGCAAAGCTGTCATGAAGGCAAAGGATGGCTACCTTGAAGAATCTGAAATATAACAAATACTTTGATTTGTTTAATACTTTTTTGGTTACTACACGATTCCATATGTGTTATTTCATAGTATTGATGTCTTCACTATTATTCTATGTAGAATAATAGTAAAATAAAGAAAAACCCTATATATATATATATATATATATATATATATATATATATATATATATATATATATATATATATGGTCAGGGATGATTTGATGAGGGAAGTGAGGAAGTGTACAGACAGCTCAAGAGGTATGCTTAGATATAAAAATGCTTGGTTTAAATGTAATCTGGCACCTTATGATAATATCATGATTGTGTATTCATTAGGATGAGATGATATGTGCCTGTATTGATGATGTGTGTTATGATCCCATGTACTGTGTTGTAACTTCGATGTAATATCCTAGGCATGTTCGTGCAGTATATTAAGATGTGTGATTTCTAGCAGTCAGAATAAAACCCTCATTAAAATGAAAATGTAACGGGTAAAGAGGTATGCTTAGATAACTAAAGCAGAAAAATATACTCTTTTTACATAGCGATTATGGCTGTAGATTGCAGGAAAAAGCTTTCCTCACATGCTTTGTGCCACCTCTAAAACAATGGGTGCATGACGCCTCGGAGACCAAGCCCTACTTTATGGCTTTGGTTCAGTCCGTGGTTTTGCCGCCCTAATGTAATTGGCTCCTTGAGTCCTTTTCACTTGACCTCACTCACTGACCTCACACACTGAATGCAATTGTGGAACGGAACAGACCCTTTTTTACAGATATTGTGCAAAACACTGTGGCTCATTTACATCGTTCATTCCAATAAACAGTCATAAGTGCCATCCTTTTACAGGAATACACCCTTCAGGTACTGATGTTTTTCTAGAGCAGAGAGCTTTGAAATGCTCTTCTTGTCTGGGCCCCATGAAGTGTATACTGCGATAACATTTCAGACCAAAGTTCAGTCAGTTTTTATCTGATGGCAAAGTACCCATGTTGATTAACTTATTGGTGGTTATGGGAGTTGGCAGGCAAAAGTGCCTCTCCGCATTTTTTTTATTTAACCTTTATTTAACTAGGCAAGTCAGGTACGAACAAATTCTTATTTACAATGACGGCCTACACCGGCCAAATACAGACGACGTTGGGCCAACCGCCCTATGGGACTCCCAAACACGGCCAGTTGTGATACAGCCTGGATTCAAACCAGGGTGTCTGTAGTGTCGCCTCTACCACTGAGATGCAGTGCCTTCGACCGCTGCGCCACTCGGAAGCCCATTGTGGGATCCGGCGGGCAACTAAAGCATAGCAGAAGTTCAAGAGGACATTAGGACAAATGGGGAACAGTCTCACATTCTAAGTTGCTTATTAACTGACCAATCCAAAGATCAGCCATCGGCAGAGTGTTCCCAGTACCTGAAAGTGTTCCCAGTACCTGAAACAGGTGGATGGAGGAAGCTTTCTAATCATACCTACAAAGCAATATAGCTAGCATTATGTATATTTCAATACAGACATATTTAAAGCTTCTAAGCTCTATACGGCAAGGAACACGTCAAGGTATTTATTATCAGGTTTTACCGCACCAATAAACCAAACAGTTTTATGACTTACAGAGAACTAGTTATGGGTCCAAGCTATCAGAGTACGGGAAAACTACACCTTTATAAAGCCAACCCCTCCATTCAAAGCAACTAACTACAGTTTGAAAAAAACCTATTGAATGCTTGCTTGTGTAACATGCAGTTGAAGTCGGAAGTTTACATACACCTTAGCCAAATACATTTAAACTGTCACGCTTGTCGTTAGAAATGGAGGACCAAAACGCAGCAGGGACATGTATACTCATCTTCTTTATTTATGGGAAAAGAAGGGAAAAACCAAACAAACACGTATACAAAAATAACAAAACGATGAACGACAGAATAACAGTCTTGAAGGCAACACAGCAATCCAAGAACAATCTCCCACAAATACACAGACAAACACACCCAACTAATATAGGACTTCCAATCAAAGGCAACACCAAACAGCTGCCTTCAATTGGAAGTCCACCCCAATTAACTCAACATAGAAACACACTTACTAGACTACACATAGAAATACATAAACATAGACCATAACTCAAAACCCGGAAATACTAAATCAAACGCCCTCCTAACTAACACACCACCCTGAACCACATAAAACAAATACCCTCTGCCACGTCCTGACCAAACTACAATAACAATTAACCCTTATACTGGCCAGGACGTGACATAAACTCAGTTTTTCACAATTCCTGACATATAATCCCTGTAAAAATTCCCTGTTTTAGGTCAGTTAGGATCACCACTTTATTTTAAGAATGTGAAATGTCAGAATAATAGTAGAGAGAATGATTTATTTCAGCTTTTATTTATTTCATCACATTCCCAATGGGTCATAAGTTTACATATAGTCAATTAATGTTTGGTAGCATTGCCTTTAAATTGTTTAACTTGGGTCAAATGTTTCAGGTAGCATGCTTTTTCAGTTCTGCCCACACATTTTCCATAGGATTGAGGTCAGGGCTTTGTGATGGCCACTCCAATACCTTGACTTTGTTGTCCTAAAGCCATTTTGCCACAACTTTGGAAGTATGCTTGGGGTCAATGTCCATTTGGAAGACCCATTTGCAACCAAGCTTTAACTTCCGGACTGATGTCTTGAGATGTTGCTTCAATATATCCACATACTTTTCCTGCCTCATGATGCCATCTATTTTGTGAAGTGCACCAGTCCCTCCTGCAGCAAAGCACCCCCACAACATGAAACTTCCACCCCCTTGCTTCACGGCTGGGATGGTGTTCTTCGGCTTGCAAACCTCCCCCTTTTTCCTCCAAACATAATGATGGTCATTATGGCCAAACAGTTCTGTTTTTGTTTCATCAAACCAGAGGACATTTCTCCAAAAAGTACGATCTTTGTCCCCATGTGCAGTTGCAAACCATAGACTGGCTTTTTTATGGCAGTTTTGGAGCAGTGGCTTCTTCCTTGCTGAGCGGCCTTTCAGGTTATGTCGATATAGGACTCGTTTTACTGTGGATATAGATACTTTTGTACCTGTTTCCTCCAGCATCTTCACAAGGTATTTTGCTGTTGTTCTGGGATTGATTTGCGCTTTTCGCACCGAAGTACATTCATCTCTAGGAGACAGAACGTGTCTCCTTCCTGAGCGGTATGACGGCTGTGTGGTCCCATGGTGTTTATACTTGCGTACTATTGTTTGTACAGATGAATGTGGTACTTTCAGGCATTTGGAAATTGCTCACAAGGATGAACCAGACTTGTGGAGGTCTACAATTCTTTTTCTGAGGTCTTGGTTGATTTATTTTGATTTTCCCATGATGTCAAGCAAAGAGGCACTGAGTTTGAAGGTAGGCCTTGAAATACATCAACAGGTACACCTCCAATTGACTCAAATGATGTCAATTAGCCTATCAGAAGCTTCTAAAGCCATGACATAATTTTCTGGAATTTTCCAAGCTGTTTAAAGGCACAGACAACTTAGTGTATGTAAACTTCTGACCCACTGGAATTGTGATACAGTGAATTATAAGTGAAATAATCTGTCTGTAAACAATTACTGGAAAAATGACTTGTGTCATGCACAAAGTAGATGTCCTAACCAACTTGCCAAAACTATAATTATTAACAAGAAATTTGTGGAGTGGTTGAAAAATGAGTTTTAATGACTCAAACCTAAGTGTATGTAAACTTCTGACGCAAACTGTACATGGAATGTTATTGTGTTACAATAGTTTACTCAAAAGAAACCTCAAAGAGTTGTTTACACATTCTGTGTGATAAGTGCAAGGTTACACAATGTGATGAGAGGGGTTAGTGTAGTGAATCACTGTGTCCTAGAGTGTTTGGAGATGCTTGTCTCAGCATACCGGCCAGCCCAAGTGAGGTGACTGGAGCATAGCACTTGGAGGAGAAGGAAACTGTCGGATGAGGACCAGGAGGAGTCAACCATGTCTTTGACTGTCTGCTAATGATTGGGCTGCTGTGTGTATCAGCATCAGGTGTCAAACTCAATAAGGCTCCCGATCTGCTTGCATAGCTCATTTGTGGCTCTGGACAGCCGGATAGCAATTCACATGCTGTTGTCCTGCATAGCCCAGCAGCATGGCAGGAAATGATGTAATTTCCTACTCCTCCAGTCCAGTGGCGTGGTAACTGAACACAACAACCCCAGGAAAAGGGGCAGGGAGGTGTGGGGCTGGGGCGGTGACATGACACCACTTTGGGGGACTCTCTCTTATAGGCCTACGAAGCACATCGCACCACTGCTATGGTGCGTCACAGATCAGCTGTGTAAATAACCGTCCCTCTCTCTCTGTTCGGGGCACCGCACGGCTTCCAGGAGCCTTTGCAGTGCTGAGTTGCCCGTTTTTTATCCCATAAAGGAACTAGAGGATGCGGGGGCGCTCCGCTTCCGGCCTGCCGCCTTGCTGATCCTTCCCTGTCCCGCTTGAGGAAGAGAAGTAGCGCCCAGCGATGCCATGGCTCCGCCGATACCCCTCCCCCCAGCAACACTCCATCATGGCCAAAGTTGCCTGCCAACGCAGCGGAAGGACATCTAAATATAAAACACAATGCAGCCAGGCATATCTCCCTTAAAGAGAGTGGGAGGTGGAAAATGACTGTTCTTCCTCCCTTTAGGAGGACACCACGTCTTCCACATGATGGGTGTCTCCCCCCAGACAGAGCCCTCAGCCCGGGCGTTACCTGTCACATGATGTAGCTGGTGGTGACTTGTCACAGAGAGGGTGTAACTGTGTCACCCACTGGGACGGTTAGTCCGCCGTGGCTCAGCCTGCGCCCAATCACCACGTTAAGGTGAGAGGTCAGTGGCCCTCATGTTTAGTAGAGATGGGGGAATTTTTAGAGACCCAAAACGCACCAGAACTGGATTGCCAGATCTTTGACGGCCTATCCAGGAGTCATTAAAAGCACGGATTGGCCTGGAATGGGCAGTTCCACAGATTCTTAGCTAAGCTATACAGAACAGGCGAACACTTGTCTTTTGTTCCAAGGCACTTGCCCTCTAAACCTGTCATAAGCAACAAACCCAGCTAATGTATAGCAGTGGCACCACCCTTCCTTATTGAAAACCACAAAAGGTATAATGTTGTGAGGGCCGCCTATGGGATCTATGAAGGCTTACATATTAAGTAACTTTACCTTGAGGTATTTAGGGGGAAATTTGGGGCTTTTTTATTCCCAAAGGGAGTAAAATAAATTCTTCACTCAAATAAAAGCACTGACTGAGCAAGATATGTAGTGTACTCTCTTTTCAAATTATGCAGGGTATCAACGCACCTGCAGAACTGCCATTGAGACGCTCTCCAGTCATGCTGCTCAGAGCCTAGCAGCACAGAGGGTTATATTGTCCGGGGGTGTCAAGCATGAAGTAAAATATGAGCCTCCTTCCTGGACGGCAAAACCACAGTTCTCTCTGCAGTGAATTCAAAGCAGCATCATATGATCCCTTTAAACTATACGTCTAAGATCTAAGACCCCCATCTACGCCCACCACCTCCTCAGTCCTCTGCAGGCTTTCTATGGGTACTGTATGTGGACACCTGAGCTCTAGAACCTCATCTCCTATTCTCTGGTACCCATTCAGCCTTTATCTAGACAGAAGCTGTTTGTGCTGTCGTAAAGACAACTGCTATGGTTGTTGTCAATGCCAAACAGATATGGGACCAAGCTAGAGGCAGCCTGCCCACCTTCACATCTAAGCGTGCGCGATCCAAAAGCAAAAAATCAAATAAGCAGAGGAGCATCCAACAACCTTCCCACAGCTCCACCAAAATCCCCCATATTCCTGCAGGCACAGCTGGGTCAAATCTGTTCCCCCCTTTCCTTCCTACCCTCTCCTTCCATCCCTTTCTCCACAATCCTAAGCTCAGCCACAACAAAGCAAACCTGGGCCAGTCCTGGCCATGTCCTGAGAAAGCCTTTGGTCCCAGGCCAGCCCTCCAAGCCTCGGTTGTCCCTCTGGATGGAGAGTGACATGGCGTCCATGTGAAGTGAGCGGCGGCCCAGAAACAAAGAGGCCTCCTCCCCAGCCACTCCCTCCCGTCAGCACACGCCCCGGCAGGGCTGGGACTGATCACATTAACTCATCCTGGGAGTCAATAGTGCACTGCACTCAAATTCCCCTTTCTCCTCATTGCTCTGGACATTCAACTGACACTGACATAACAAACACTAATCGGATCATAGGAAAAGTGCACTGCCTGGGTTGTCACTCCGGCAGAAAAGGCAGCTCTGCCCAGTTTGAATATTGTTTTTTTTACCAACTGATTGCTCGTTATACTGTTTTTCTTTTGGCACACGGAAACTTGAAACTGACTGTGTTACAGCTGGTGTGTTTCAAGGTCATATATTGAATATGAGAGGAAGCAGCATGCATTTCATCATGGCTAATATAGCCATTTGTTGCTAGGATCCTGAGCTGGACACAGTTTTCCCACCAGTTACTGCAGGACATGAGCCAGCGCTAGTTAGGGTTTTATGGTCCAGGGGCCTTGGGGTTGTCATTTGGCAAAGCCTGGAAATCATTCACTAGGCTGTGGCCTGCACCTCCTATATGGCCCTGTTATCAAGGCGCTCTCGGATGCCGTCTGGACCGCTGTGAACTCAACCCAATGTGGACGCACCCAGCCAATCAGAGGAGTATGACACACAGAGATTACGACTACCATGTTAGCTGGGTAACCAGAGATGATGGGGAAAGTGGGTTGGAACAGGAGGCTGTGGGCTGAGGGCTTGGTCAGAATATGTTGTAATCTGACCCTAGCTTTCTGAATACCTGAGGCCAGGTTGGTTGCCACACTTATCTGATTGGAAGAAGACTGAAGGGAAAATCCCATGCGGAGGTACAGGGAGCAGTGTTGAGGTTGCTCTAGTTTTGTGCCCTTTCACACTATACATATTTAACTGCTTTACTTTCAAGGTACAGATGGGTTGCCAGATGTGCTGTGGTTTCAATACCTACCATGACTGCATTCTCGTTTCTATATTCTGTCTTGAATTATTTAGTATCAACACGCTGCATCTTTGATTGAGGGATCATTCAAATGTAGCTTCCAATACGTCTGAAACAGTTGGCAAATAATCTGAATAGTCACTCACTCTCCATTACTGAGGTATTTCCTGACACTTGAGCACAGCCACACAGTCTACTTAGCCGAGCACAGACTGTTTTCTTTCTGGAATGAATGCCACAGTACTGATGTCCGCAAACATACACCGTCCGTTCTGTCTTCCTTAGCTCCTGGCTCTTTTCTTTAAGGGCCAGTCTAGAAACAAACAGCCTCAAGGAACAAAGGCTTGTTCCATGTTGAAGGAGGGGCCAACTCTTTACAGAGGGATGGTCTGGTGAGAATGTTACTGCTACTGCCATTAAACCATCTTGTCTTAATTGTTTTATTTAACTAGGCAAGTCAGTTTTAAGAAGAAATTCATTGGGTTAACTGCCTTGTTCAGGGGCAGGACGACAGAGTTTTACCTTGTCAGCTCGGGGATTCCATCCAGCAACCTTCCTTTAGAAGACAATGATGGTGTTAAATATTTACCAGCTTCAACATAACCCTGAAAAGACCTTTAAAGTAGAAGTTTCAGTTTTGTAGAATGAGGAAATGAATCTAACAAGCTATGACTGAAAGAAACAAGAGTTCCCTACTGGTCACGTCTTTGTGATTTAAGGGGGCCTACAACCACCGTCACTGTTCTGCTGCACAACAGTTTGTGCTGACAGCTGAGAGAACAATGCCAGAAAGAGCTGTGTTTTCCCCTAACAAACACGGTCAAATAAACAAATATAACGCCTCTTCGCTGTGGGTCAGCTGGCGGGAGGGGGGGGGGGGGGGTGGTTCATCCAAGAAATAACACACATGGTCGAAAGAACCAGAGCGGAGCACGCATCCCATTCCTCCTCTGTGGATCCCTCTTTCATCACTCTCTCCGTACGGCACTCATGCATGGATCCCCGGGGCGAGGTGTAATGGTGTAAAGCTTTGATATGACAGCCTGTATGGCTGAATTTCTAAGGCGATAAGGCCATTCTGTCCTGCTTCACTAGTCTCAGATACGTCATGGGGCCCAGTGGCGCAGGTAAAATGGCATGAACATGGAGAAGCAGCGTCTATATAAAGGTCACATCAATGGAGCCATGAAGTAAACAACACATCTCAGTGATATTTTGAGCCTGATACGATGGTATTTGGACTGCTTGCTTAGTGAAAGGCCAGGACAAAGAGCGAACATGTCTGATCCTGAGCTCTCAGCAGTTTCTATGTGCTGTTGGTGAAGCTGGTTAAATGGACTTGTGCATTCTTTATAAAACTTTTTTTTTTTAAATGGGGCTGTTGCTACCGCCTTATCTTTACTCTTCACACAGAGAGACAGGCACATCCTGTTGGTATTAAACATGAAAGCTGATCTCTAGCCATGCTGACATGGTGGAATACCATTACTGAGTGCCCTCACGCTATCCCGAACGTTAAGCTCTGGATTATTAAATTCAGACTCAAGGAATCAAGTTCTATGCTTTATAAAGATTTAAAAGACCTTTCGTTAGAAAATGATTAGTGTATAATAAGGATTCAATAAAAAAGTCATTTTCCAGCAGTGGTTATTCTAAGCAGAATGGAGTACATTTTCCAGCAATTGTGTTAACTGTAGCCTTCAATACCGGAGATGCAATTTAATGAACAAAGGTGGGGGATGGAGCAGCACATATTCCATGGAGAGGAAGGCCAGTGTAATAGTGAATAAAGCCCCACAGCCCCATCTTACATCAAATATTTCTGTGGGAAACCCTTTGGTTGGTCCTCCTGCATGGGAATGACCGCATCTCTCAGCAGTGGCCTAGTTGGACCTGGTCTCCTCTATCCCAGCGACATCTTTCTCCCATTGTTTCCAAAGTGTCCAAAAATAGCCCAGACATTGAGACATTCATAACATCATCTCTGTTGTGAAAATAGTAACATACTGCAGAGAATATAACGGGAATGATTGTTTACTGGAAGGGAGTCTGACACTGTTTTGTGATAGACCTGTGAAACATGGAATGCTCAGCTGAACTGAAGTAAACCTTGGCCATAACTATCAACTAACTGTTTGGGTTAATATCAGCCATGATCTCCATTCATTTTAACAGTATCTTATCTCTTCAAATGTAATGGGGAGATAGCATAACCTTACTGGTTCAGTTACCAATCAACAGTCATTGAAAGTCATCATAAGACCCCCCCCGTTGGAATCATTCAGAGTGGATCCCAGTGTATACTGGCTGACCCTTAGTAACCCAGCGCTCCACTGAGGGATGTCCTTACCTGAGAGGGGCTCTCTTGGCTTCACCTCCTCCACCACTTCCTCCTCCACCACTTCCTCTTCATGAGACGAGTGGTCGGCCATGGACTCCCTCTTCAGCTTACCCAGGCCCACCATCTTCATGAAGGAGATCCGGCGGCTGGAAGAGTCGCCCCCCTCGCTCTCTGAGCACAGCTCCCCGTTGGGCAGGCTTTCCTTGCGAAGGCTCTCCCTGCACTTCCCTGCAAATCTGTGCAGAGAAGATGCGGAGTTAAGGGTTAAGGGGTTATGTTATAGGAGATGTGGGCTGAGCGCAACATCCTCTACTAAGCCACTCCTCAACAGCTTTTCTCTACACCTCTCGTACCTGAGTAAGCTTCCCTCTGAGCTCCGTCGGCCCTTCTTCTTCTTCTCTGAGGTGGGGGTGCTTGCTACAGACCCCTGAGGGGAAGGGGTGGCAGTGCCCTTACTGCGGCCTGACATACGGAGCCCCTTGCCCAGCTTGCCCAGAGTCTTCAGCGGGGAGACGCCTCGGATGCGGTCCAAGGTGCCCTTGAACGAACTCTTCCCGCCACGTCTCTCCTCGTTCGCCTCGTTTTCATCCTCCTCGTCCTCGAAGGGGTTACGGTCTCGTGGCGCGCCCCCGTCCAGGAGTGAGTTTGCCTGAGCCCATTTCTCATTGTCACTGGGCTCCTCAAAGGCGCTGGATTTCAGGTTCAGGCTCATTTTGCGAAGGATCAGCTCGCCACGCGTGTTCTCTAACTCCCCGTTCACCCTGCTGCCTCCCTTCAGCCGCACTGGGAGGTTCTTGAGGATGGGCATGCTTCCACTTGGGGTTTAAACTAAGGAACAGAGAGAGAGAGAGAGAGAGAGCGAGAGAGAGGAAGAGATGTGGAATGATTACATAGGACCTCTTCCAAGAGATGCTTCCATTAAATTGGACCTGAATGAAACTGATAGCACAGTATGTCACACATCTTTCTTTGTTCATTGTAGTAGGCTACCTAATAAGATTTTGTCTGATACAGCTAACGAGGATGGTTACTAAAGTAACTCAGATATACAGTTTAAGATAAGTCATCTGTTCACCCAATGTTATCGCCCTACCCTTGTGTCAGGTAATGGGAGAGTTCAGATATAGGATGGTTATCAGCAATCATTAATCATCTTTAAAGAGAGAGTCATCTGATAAAACATTAACAGGTAACCTTCTGCCTTACCACCCAAACAGGAATCACCATGGAAACCCCAACCCTGCTTCCGTTTGGGTGGGAAGATGGTTGTGAATAGATGTGCTATGCTATCATGGTCATGTGGCTGAGGTCCAGGATCTGGGCCTATTTTATTAGGTTTCAGATCCTTGTTCTACTTGTTTATGCGCTACAGTCTTTGATGCCCTTTGACCCTTTTCAAGAAAACATGTTTGTCCCTCTTCATGGGCTTCCTGCCACACCGAGCACCCTGGGATATTTACAGCTGGTGACAAGGGGAAGGGACAACGCTGAATCACTTCCTCCTTATGTGTATGTGTGTGCTCAACAAGCTTTGGGAAAATGAAGGAGACCGCTATTTCCGTGCCCTTATTTTGGGGAAATTGAAAGTGACCTCTGAGAACATTTGAGTGGAAAGTCCTGAATTGATCACTTGAAAACTCAAGAGACCTCTGCTCACCAGTTTACAATGTTCTCCTTCCTACTCCTACTGATACCTGATACAAACATAAAAAGTATTGATTTTGTTCTAATGAATAAAAATTCCTTGATGAATTCTGGGTAAACTATAAACTAAGTCAAACATTATGAATGATACGCTTGGATATAGCATATTCTAAAACACATTCCATATTAGATGAAAAAAATTACTTGATTTATGATGTTTCACAATAACGTGAATGGCCTTACACAAATTATTATGGTCAGGGCATTTTAAATTCCTAAAGAAGACCTATTGTTTCGTAGCTTCCCTAAGTGTTTTAGAATGACAGTGCTTCTGGATGCTTTTTCCATGTGGATAGCTGGGCATTCAAGGTTTCCATGCACAATCAGAGAGCCAACCTTCAGGGGAACCACACTGAGAATATTGTGATATTGTATAGGAGCTTTATACACAGCTGAACTTATTTAGACCAGGTCGCCGGCTTGGAAAAAGACCCACCTGTCTAGAGAGGGGATGTGACCATGGGGCAAAGGAAACTGCTACGACTGAAACATACAACTGATGACTGGTTTGTGGCAAGGGATATTATATAACAGTGAACCCTTTCATTTTTGTTTACACAACATGAACTTAACCTATACAATGGCTATATGAGTCCAATAGATGTGACCGAATAGGCCTGTACATGAATCTGGTTATAAATGTGTTATTACACACCCTTACTAATGAAGTTAGATCTTGTCCATTTGCTTCCAGAAAACGCATATGATCAAACAACAAGAAGCAAGCGCAACTAGCGGCATGACAAGGAAACCAAAAAGATAGCGAATAGTTCTGCAAAGCAAATGATAGGCCTATCCTTGACCTTTAGTAGTCAACACAAAGCCTCATGAACAATGGCTTTCTAAATTCACAGGCATCAACATGAAACGTGATGTTGACAACCCGAGTTACGTAAGCATGTGGCATTGCAGACAGTTGGTGACACCAGCGACACGGATGTCTGATAAGCTTATGAGAGCGGCTGTAACAAGTGGTCCCGTGGACAGACCTCCCTGTTGTTTATCCCGTGCTCTCCCACACCTCCTCATCTACTCAGCTACTAAAGCCACACTGCAATTCCTGCTCTAATTATAACCTAATCAGAGCTGCCGTTATGAAAGCAGCGGTTAGATCACTGGGGGAGATACGGGGACCACTTTCCCAGACTAACTCCACTTCCTGTCTCGTCCAGGACCATGTAGCAGACAAAAGGGACAGGTCCCCATTGGTCCCCTCCTCTCCACCTCTCCAACAGGCCAACAGCACAACTCACCAGCCAGGCCAGACATCTCTGTTTCGTTAACACACACTATCGAGGGTCTCATCTCTCTTGACACAGATAAACTTAAAAAGCTTGTACATCATGTCCTTCTGGATTGGCTGGATATGTATGATGCCAATGTGTTGTTTTTTTGCCATATCAACAAATAACACTATTTAATCTTAGGCTTAGAATAAGTTTGAACTGTTGAACTGAACACAATAGTGTGTAATTAAAGACTTCACTTGGTCCAAAGTCCCCTCTCTGCAGACATCTTGTCTCTTCAGAAGGGAGAGAGCGGGCATCAGGCTACTGCAGAGAGGCCAGGCCTGCCGTCAAGATGTGTCAGATATGAGGGGCTCCGCTGCGGCTCCGTTCTGGCCCAAGGCCACTCACTGAAGGCAGTGGTTAGAGGACAGGCCCAATATTGTTGGAAGGGCCCCAAATACACACGGTCTTGTATAACTTTCCTTGAGGACAGAAGCTGTTCTGAGAGTGACAGTGTAATGGAGACTGGCGACATGGGTAGGTGAATCCAATAAAACATATTAGCAGCATAGGAAATACCTGTATGAGTAAGTACGATTACTTTGGAAAGGCTGCTTTTTTTTCTCAATTATTTCCTCATCTATGAGGTAAAATGTATCAACATGTGATTTCGCCCTTCAACGTCCTTGATTGGCCAGATTTCATCTCAATCAAAGCTTCCAATCTCAGTGTTGGCTTTGAACAATGAGCTCTAATACCTTGCCAATCATCAGGATCATATTAAAGGATGAAGCAAAGCAGCTCACTATCATATCAGCATTGCTCAGTAGCTGCAACAGTTAACACAATGGCTATGCGTGCCCTACAAGACTTCTGCAAAGATTGTGTTTTTTCCATGACACTTCCCTTATTTCAACATATTTAGGGCAGTAAATTGTTAACTGACACAGGGCTGGCTGTGAGCAGAGCTAAATGGGGGGAAGGGGGTAGATCTAAAGGGGGGGGGGGGGATTTTCTTCTGCAGGAAGTTTTGGGATTTTCTTCTGCAGGAAGAAAATATGTCACAGTCAGCTCATTTAGAGTTCAGTTCTCCTGAGAGCACAGAGGAATAAATCATGAATCTCTTGAAAATGCTTGAGTTTATAAAGAGAGTTAATAAATCATATTTATTCGACAAAGGTTTGGCCTGAGTTGTCTCAGAATGAATCTGATTTATTAACTGATCAGGTTAGTCTCTAACCAGAACCCTGAGCTTGACTATCTTTAGAAACTCAAGCATTTTCTAGAGATTCAGGAATGAGTTACATCCCTCAACTAGCTACAGATTGTAACACCAGATAATGTGTAATAATTGTTCAATTGTCTATTATTACAATCTGTAGCTAATCCTAGACCAGAGTTTGTCATAGCCTACTGCCACAAAAATATAACACAAATGCAAAAAATCGGAGATGATCTCTGCAAATACCTTTCAATTAAAGACCCCCCAAAATATAGCACTTTATGTTTCATCATACACAACATAACAACACTGAAAACGAATTCATACAATAGCAACGTCTAAATGTGTCACATTTCCCTAGACATTACTGTTTGTAGGTTAATGCCATTTGTCAATGTCATCAGTGTCAGTCTATTAGTGACAAAATCATAATGAATATCCAATATCAAACTGAGAAACACACAACAGATTCACCTACTTACATGATTCATGATTAGTCGCTTATTAAAAACATGCACCAAAAATACAAATAAAAGTGAAATCCTTGAGCTTGTTAAAATCAAGATAAGGTCGTCTCGTCAGGTGAGAGACTGCTGCGCTCAGTGCGCTGCGGAAAGTTCCATAAAGCGTCCACCCTTTATTTTCTGTGGGCTGGATTCTGGACTCCTCGCCTATCGCTGTCACTCGCAGCAGCCGCGTTGGCATCGCGCAAAGGCATTGACAACTGTGCGACTGAAGTCTCCAGAGTTGCTGTTAGAATCAAGTTCCTAAGTTTTATCTTACAGACTTGTAATGCCACTTTCCATTACAATAGTATACATCCGCGCAATGGAAGAAAAAATATAGATGGGATTCCCCTTGAATTTCCAATTAGGTGCTACAGTAGGCTACCAGTACCTGTCACATTATGACTCAGGATCAGCCAATATCATGAGCTTCTGGCAATCATCCCAACTGATGATTTATTAGGAATGTAGACAGTTTATTCACGAAAGAGATGCAGTATGAAATGTTCTGTGTTATGCATTACATTATTGTGTTATGCAAGCCTACCTATCATGATGAGCATTGATGGCAATATTCAATGACGGATATTGTAGGGTAGGTGTTGCCATAGAGTTAGAATTTAATCCTAACAGGCTCCCTACACATATTTTTCCAAAAGAAAATGTCCATTAACCTCCACAGGATTGGTGGGTCCCCCGCTGGACAGTTGAGCTAACGTAGGCTAATGTGATTAGCATGAGATTGTAAGTAACAAGAAAATTTACCAGATATTGTCAGAAAGCTTAAATTCTTGTTAATCTAACTGCGCTGTCCAATTTACAGTAGCTATTACAGTGAAAGAATAACATGCAATTGTTTGAGGAGAGTGCACAGTTATGAACTTGAAAATGTATGAATAAACCAATTAGGCACATATGGGCAGTCTTGATACAAAATTTGGAACAGAAATGCAATGGTTCATTGGATCAGCCTAAAACGTTGTACATTCACTGCTGCCATCTAGTGGCCAAAATCTAAACTGCGCCTGGGCTGGAATAATACATTATGGCCTTTCTCTTGCATTTCAAAGATGATGGTACAAAAAAACTACAAAATAACGCATGTTTTTTTCTTTGTATTATCTCTTACTAGATCTAATGTGTTATATTCTCCTACATTAATTTAACATTTCCACAAACTTCAAAGTGTTTCCTTTCAAATGGTATCAAGAAAATGCATATCCTTGCTTCAGGTCCTGAGCTACAGGCAGTTAGATTTGGGTATGTCATTTTAGGCGAAAATGGAAAAATAACGGGCGGATCCTTTAAGATTGAACGTAAAAGTTCATCTTGTGCCTTGTGAACGAATGGAGCACACCCCTCAACAGGTCAATGCCCTGTCTCTGTCCTTCTCTCTAGCCTCACTGGCCTGTAAGTTGTCCAGAACAAACGGCCTCAGCACGCGCTGAAAGGAAGTCACTCAAATACAAATCAGTTCACTCTCAAAAAGACAATAGGAGTTTTGTACGAGTGCGTCTCGGCGGGATACGTTTCATTTGTGGCAGCCAATAAGGACGCCATTGTTTGGAGCCGTGTTGGACGAAGCACCCCAGACAACATAAACCCCCGTTTTCCTCGCAATTCTGGCACTCAATATAAACATTGAGAAATCAGTTTGAGCCTGGGAGGCTGAGAGTACTGTAAACAATTGGGTAAAGCTTAGCCGCTGATGTATTGATGCATAAACAAAAGGATGGTCCGGAGAGTACCCTTTCAGCCTGGCTGACCTGGAAAACCATCTTAACATTCTAAAAAGTTATGTCATGGGGGCAAGTCAGAGAGTCTAATACGCATTCATTACAAATATTTACTCTGCATAGCTGGTGGACACTTTAGAACAATCTAAAAGAAAAAGAAACGCACACCTATTAAGGCGAGGTGCTGGCTAGCGGAGTAGAAAACTTGAAAATAAGGGAGAGCTCAGATGCACCTGAGCTCCTAGAGTGTGCAGCTCTCCCTTATTTTCAAGGACACTTTAGAACAGCAATAGTTTCTTATAAGTGTTTTTTTGCACAACACTCACCAAACAAGCATCAACCTTTTAGGGATTTTGACTTTGAAAATGGATGGTGATACTGATTAACCTGGGCTGCCGCCGGACACAGACTCTGAACCGAAATAATGAGTGGCACCACCTTGGCTAAAGCCTTCAGTTCTGGACAGTTGTGTACTCAGTTACCCCACCTCGCATAGTGCCAAGTCATGGTGGAATGCCATTATGCACAATAACTTATTAGTCAGGACCAATGAGTTGCATGAAGATACACTACAGCAGGGGTGTCAAACTCATTCCATGGAGGGCCTGGTGTATGCGGGTTGAGAGTACTGCATGGATGAGAGTTGGAATGAAAGATATCATCTTTGCCACTTTTCAGCATTCCATTGAGTCAGTCCCCGCACGTCCTGTCTCAAACAGCCCGAATTAATCAATTACAGAGCAGCGATTGGATCTGTCTGAGTGGAAGCACTGTGAGCACACCACTAGTCAGGTCTGTTCCTGTTGATTGCCATGGGGGTGGTGAGAGGGACAGGAAACATGGCTCCTGGCAGCACATCTAAGGCCTGCCGTGAATACAGAGTGGCTATTTCACTGTGTGCCTTGGCTTCTATATGGAGGAGCCTGCAATTGGAGTGTATTTCAGGCTTTAGGGAACAGGAAATAGCAACACATAAGATTGCCTTCTTCATTGTTAAGTGCAACATTCTCTCTCTGTCTCTCCATCCTTTTCCCAAAGCTGTCACCACAGTCCACCTTGGCAGCGTTTCAACGGTTTCGCAACGGCCCCCAGCAGACCTGTTGGTTCATGTTGGATCCTAAAGGGCCAGATGTACTATTATTTTGGTTTCAGATAGTGAGTTATCTTCAGGACATCTTCCTGACTGCGGAAGATAGGTAACAGAATGAGGGTAGTTCTAGTTGCTCAATACTTTTTGTTGTAGAAGTTCTACCACTGAAGTTGAGGAATTCCTAAACGAACAAGATTATATAACTTTCACATTCTCAAAGTCTGCATAAATGGGCAGGTAACATTTTGCTGCTGATAAGCTATAAGATACTAAAAACCAATCCAATCAGGACATTTTTGTTGTTTGTCGCCATGGTTATGTAACATTCCCCAATGCAGCACCTGTGTGTGGGGTCAACGGGGGGCGCTCCAATCATAGCCTGCCTGCATCCTGTACTGATCGCCCCACACGGGCCACAGGAAGCCCCCTCGGAGCACCTCTACCACCCCTCACTGAGTGAAGGGCCCCTATTGAATGCCCTCGGTTCATCAGTCTCAGTGCATCAATCTGTCCCCTGTCCCACTCAAACACACACAGCCAACAGCACAGGAGGAATTAAGGTTATCCTTTATTTGCGCTGACTGCAGTAAGTAGCATCCTGGTGCTTTCACGATTCACCCATCTAGGGAGCGGATAGACGTCAAACTCGTTCCTTGACCTGAAGAGGTTTAGATTGTTCTAATTCAATGCTAATTCAGGTGGACGGAGGAGGAAGGTAGCCAGCCAATCACTCAGCAGGCGAGTCATTTGTAATGTAGACTGTAGAAATAAGAGGATAAAAAAGGATCTCACGGAACAATTTTTGTCACCAAAGGGTGTGCTGTAATGGCTTGGTGACAAACATAATTATGTACAGTATACTCACACACATCCCATGTTTCTCTCTCTGCCTCAGGTTTTCCTTCCTGAGTTAAACTCTTTTATAATCATGACATTGGTTCCGCTGACCTTGGCAACAGGGCCATGATGTCCTTAGTTTGGCAGGCCTTATTGTTGACAATTAAGTTGCTCTTTGTTTGTTACGTTTGTATTGCTTGCTTCTGTTTACTGGTCATAGAACACTGTGCAAATAGAAAGTCTCAAAACACCATGATTGTGTAATGAAACTATGAAAAGTAATGCCTCTAAGCTGAGATCTGGTGTTTGGAGCGTGCTGGAATGTAAACCCAATGTACAGTACCAGTCAAAAGTTTGGACACACCTACTCATTCAAGGGTTTTTCTTTATTTTTTACTATTTTCTACATTGTAGAATAATAGTGAAGACATCAAAACTATGAAATAACACATATGGAATCATGTAGTAACCAAAAAAGTGTGAAACAAATCTAAATATATTTTATATTTGAGATTCTTCAAAGTAGCCACCCTTTGTATTGATGACAGGCTTTGCACACTCTTGGCATTCTCCTTCAAGTTGGTGGCAGCTCAGTTGCCACTCATTTTGGGCGTTACAAAGCAATTCATTTTAACTGTGTAGCTATCCACTTAACACACTTTATAGCCTGAAAACATTGTATTATCTCTCATAAGGTACTGTGACTGCTATATCTACTGCATTACTGTACTGACTACAGCATTATGTTATATCACACCATGTAGCATCATTTAGGTTAGACAGAAACTCTTTCATTAGAAGTTTTGAAGTATTGGTCAGATCGTTCAATGTTAAAATCCTTAGTGGGAATAGGTCTTGTTCTCTTGAACTGTCCTAACTTTAATTGTCTAGGTGTACCTGTGCCCACAGTATTAAGGAGTGAATAATGGGGGCCTTGGTTGCATGGTTCCTCGTTATGAGACATCTCACAAGAAGGCTTATACTGGCCACTGTACATTGCACTGTAGGCTTATATTAAGCTACTGTTCATGTGTTGCATCTTTAGACGTTGTCATTGTTGCTCTAATATTTCTAGAAAATGTTATTGAGATTTTCCTGTGACTGTGCGTGCGTCACAAACATGCAGGGATAAACAATACAAACAGAGATTCCCTGAAGGACACTCAGATAACCATCAATGACTCATCAGATTGGTACTCCCTCAACACTGGACATGTGGTCAGCGGTCAGTGGAATTCAAATGTGCTTCACCGCATCAAACAAGGATTTTATACCATTGAAACATTGATTAAAACGGCACCGAAGTTAGAGCTTCACCCACGAAATTCTGTGGGGAAAAAATGACAATGTACTCTTCACATTTCATCCATAAAACATGATAAAAACAGCCAACAGATGAACAGCTGTGGAAAGTCCACTATGTGGGCTGTTTCTAGAAGGACTAAAGTTAAGCAAATCTGCTCTGTATGTACAGTGCATTCAGAAGGTCATCAGACCCCTTGACTTTTTCCACATTTTGTTACGTTACAGCCTTATTCTAAAATTGATTCAATTGTTTTTTCCCTCCTCATCAATCTACACACAATACCCCATAATGACAAAGCAAAAACAGGCTTTACATAAGTATTCAGACCCTTTACTCAGTACTTGGTTGAAGCACCTTTGGCAGCGATTACAGCTTGGGTATGACGCTACAAGCTTGGCACACCTGTATTTAGCTGTGTGCTTAGGGTTGTTGTCCTTTTGGAAAGTGAACCCTATTAGATGTTCCAGAACCCCAGTCTGAGGTCCTGAGCGCTCTGGAGCAGGTTTTCATCAAGGAGCTCTCTGTACTTTGCTCCATTCATCTTTTCAGAGTGACCATCGGGTTCTTGGTCACCTCCCTGACCAAGGCGTTTCTCCCCCGATTGCTCAGTTTGGCCGGGTGGCCAGCACTAGGAAGAGTTTTGGTGGTTCCAAACTTCTTCCATTTAAGAATGATGGAGGCCACCGTTCTAGGGGACCTTCAATGCTGCAGACATTTTTTGGTACCCTTCCCCAGATCTGTACCTCGACACAATCTTGTCTCGGTGCTCTACTGACAATCTCTTCGACCTCATGACTTGGTTTTTGCTCTGACATGCACTGTCAACTGGGGGACCTTATATAGACAAGTGTATAAATTAGCAAACATTACTAAAAACCTGTTTTCAATTTGTCTTTATGGGGTATTGTGTGTAGATTGATGAGGATTTTTTATTTTATTTAATCCATTTTAGAATAAGACTGTAACATAACAAAATGTGGAAAAAGGGAAGGGGTCTGAATACTTTCCGAAATGCACTGTATATTCATGTAGTTATCTATGCATGGCTTTTCCTGATCCACAAGGCTTTGGAGCCCTGTCTGTATTATGTGCTGCAAGTGCTGCAATACATGCTAACAAAATACTGATCTTGGCAGAAGTTGTATTTAAATTATGTTATTCTATAGGCCCTAGTAGAGACACAACAGCAGACAGATAAATATTCCATAAAGACTACACATGAAACAACAGTGATATACTGTATGACTCTGAAGAAAGCAAACAGAATGTTATCCACTGAATACTGCCGCTCACTGGTCTCTCATTGGTCTCCGCTCTGACCAATACGGAACCCAAGCCCTGCTCTCTATGAGTGGGTGAGGACACATGCTTCTGAGGGGAGTTCTGACTGGACCCAACCAAACCAGGGGCACCTGGACAACATGAAACTGAGATGAAAAGTCTTAAATGGCTTCACCCGGGCCTAGAGTCCAGCTCTTACCTTGTTATGCTGTTAAGAAGAAGATCCCTGTGGTTCTCACAGCAGTGGCATCCCTGGCCACACGGGCAATGTAGCTGGTCGAAGTGGGTGTGTGAGTGGCTGTGTCCTCGTAGGTCCGACAGCTCAGAAGTAATGCCTGCTTCTCTGTTCCAGAGGCTCGTCTGGACTCCGGGGCTGGCGTTGGCCATTTCCTGGCTATAGCAAAAGATGCTTTTTCCTGAGGAAGCGGGCCATCCCATTTTTGCCCCCCCATCCCTGCCTCCTCCTCCACAGCGAGCTACAGGCCCCTCAGGGAGAGAGGCTGATTATACTAATTGCCTTTGGAGAGGGGGGGGGGGGGGGGGGGCTATTGTGGCTAGACTTTCATTTAGTTTATTAATTTGTTTGTTTGTTTTAGACCCATATGTATATTGAATCCCCCCACCTCATAGAGATGATCTATTTTAAGTAATCTACCATAGGCAACCCCCTATGCCCTATCCACCGGATCTGGGATTTGTTTTGGAGTATTCTCCCGTTACCTAGTTGTTTTGAACTTTGTTTATGAACGTATTCTGCACTGAACACACCTACACACGGATGTGGCCATAGAGTTCATGTGTACGCTCTTTGTTTTAGGCCCATGTTTGTTTATGTGCTTTGAGCATCTGTGAGACTTTAGGATGTATTGATGCTGTGGAACAATGCACTTGGAATTCTAACCCTTTACTGTATACTGTTTGTCCAGCCTACATAATACACTTAGTCTTTTGGAGCATGAATCGTCAACCTTTTGAGTAGTGTAAAAATATATTTTTTTGGATTTCCTCTCATTTTAACATTCTGTCATAAAGAGCACATGTTCAACTTCATAAAAAGTGTTTTTCCATCTCAAGAGGTTAAATGTAGTACTATAGTAAATACCTACTAAGAAACAGGGTTGATGATTTCATCTTAAAACAGAGGTAAACGGGGGAATGGAACGTTGTTGTGCGCAACACAGAGAGGCGATTGAAATTAAGCTTAACAATTTGTATTTTATTATTTCTTTTTACATTTACAGCCTGTCTAACTATGGGTAACAGGGTTGACATCTATGTTCGATCAGCTCATTTTCCCACCACAAAACACCAGAACATAGCCAAAATTAGTAGAACCAGCTCACCTGCTTTTACTCTATGGTTTGACTATTAGATGTTCAATGTTTATTTTGAGAATTTTTTTTTTTTAAGGAATAGTTTCACCACATAAAAACGAGAGTTCAGTTCACGTTACAGGGTTGACTTTTAAATGAGGTAGACATAAATGATTCACTAATCACATTAAATAAATCATCATTTTTCAGAAATGGCTTTGACTTTGTCAAAGCAGCAAAATACAACGATGATGAAAACTTGGGAGAAATTTGCAGATTAAGTGGGTTAAAATCTTCCTAGAAGTCACTGGGGGTGCACGGAGGGACATGTCAAAATGCTGAATTTTTACACTTTAGCAAGTCTTAATTAAAAGAAAATCTGATTTTAAATAGGAATAATGTATCTAGTCTGTATTAAAAGGGCAGATTTATTAATATAACAGGCTTTTAAAATGCAATAGTCGTGCACAATTTCTACTTCAAATATCAAAAGGACGCAAAATGCAATCATTTTGTGGAACGACACTTACAAGGTCTAAATGCATACGCATACCAAACCATCATGTCAACGGGGAAAGTTCACTTCACAAGTCCATCTGATTCCATGATCATGACACACGAAGACATTTCTAAATGTGCACCTTACAGACCAGAAGTCCTTAATGCCGGGTGGAATTTGTCATGTTTACTTCACAAACATAGACAAAGGTGTGTTGAGCCTGGTTGGTCTGTGGTGGAACAGCGGAGCTTCAGCAACAAACAGACATATACATACACAGAGCGTTTTTTCGAGCAACGGAAAATTCCACAGAAAATTGTTAAATTGAGGCTAATGTCCGTAGCATGATGCTGAGCTAAAAGGAGATGCGGCATGATGTACTACGGTACCCATAATGCTCTGTAAGCGTATCTGGTTGTATCTTACTAAAGACGTTCCTGAAGCTGACTCTGTGGTGTCCTTAATATAATGAGAAAGGAAATGTTGACTTGTGTTCTCCTGCCATCTACAGGTTATTCCAATGAACCATGACAGTCTGTCAGATGAGATAGTATTGGATTGGTTTGAGCAAGAGTTCATACTGTAGGATTGCTATGAGAAAGTTACGGGTGCTTGAAAAATCTGACCCGTCTGATATTTCATGCATCCTCGGGCTGACACTTAAGTTCGCATCATATAGGCTACTATCTATCTATCTATCTACCTACCCTCAGTCACACCCTAGCAATCTATTTACAATGATGGTAAATGGGTTGACCCCTATGGGATTAAATAAACACCCTGTTTGTCAAATGTGTGTAGAGTAGACTGTCATGCCCAAAATGTAATGTTGTTGTAAATGACTCCGTACATTTAGCCGGAAGAGGGCGCTGTTTATCCATACGACTCAGCATTCTTTTTTTTGTTTAAACACGGGCCTTCTCTGGTACAGCAGCATGTAAAGACAGCCTCAAATCTATAAAACACTATGCTGGTAATGATTCAAAGTTACTCTAGGAAACATTGAATTCAAAATGTATTTAAACCAATACAACCAACCGAGATCTGCACATTTACAAACCGTGTTGAAACTCATGTAAAAAAACAACAACAATAAAAACATTAGGAAACATTGTGTACCTGAGGTGGCACATAGGAGCACAGTAAAGCAGTTGGGTTTTTATCCTTTAGCTGACTGAAAATCCTCTACAGATATACAAACACTTTGGTAAGAAATGAATTACCTGGTTTTCCTGACAGCTTAAATGATCCTTAATAGCTAGTCTAAACCGGCTTTCTGAGGGGCAGTTGACAACCTACCAAGCAATACTGCTTGCTCTTCATAAACAATATCCTTTGTAGCTTTATCTATATGGTCATTAAAATTATTGGGAATATCACAACAATATTTCTCCCCTTTTTAATATATATATATATATATGTTTTTCCCAGTTGACCTCATGAGCTATTGTCTCTTACGTTACTGGATGCAGTTTGAAAATACGGTAGGCCTGCTTGTAGCCAGGAACCGTTGACTAACCCATTTGGGTATATGGAAGCTCTATAGAGTCTTTATTACCTTCAGACTGACATTGGTATCTACAGTACATTGCTGGACTCCTTGGCTCTGGTTTATGAGCTAAACAGAATCAGAGGTGCATCTCACAACATAAGACACACCGACCAACAGTCGATACCCTAATGAGTTTTCCAAGAAAAGCAATTCATGGAAACACAGGACACAAGTAGCGGTAGCGACTCAACAGAGAGCAGCACGTTTCAAACATTTCAGACACGGAGTTAACGAAAATAAAACAGAATCCATTTGACATCGTAGAGGTACAAATGTTGCAGGGACTGCCTGTGCATTGTGGTTGTGTGTGTGGACAGAAGATAAGGTGTCTGCAAAGTTTGTGATAAGTTGTCCGATTCTGGCTAGCTGTTTGATGTGTATTTGACAGTGTGTAGAGCACAGTGTAAAGACCAGCAAGACCCCATGTTTTTCAGATGAGGTCAGTGGCATCGGGCTGAGGGATGGGGAGTCGGGTTCTGGGGTTGAAGGGTAACATAACAGGGCCTTCAGATCACCTCTCGGTCTGCAGAGTTTTGCCGGTTGGGGAAGATGTGTAGCTGGGGTTGTTCGATGCCATTGTTGTGGAGGTCCTCCTGTTTCTGCAGCCCGTGGAGTTTCAACACCAGCTCCTTGATGAAAACCTGTGTGTGCGGGGAAAAAGGGCAGGCGGTCAACATAAGAAACATGCTCAGAATGGACACAGTGAGAGGCAGTGACACACAGCGTTGGTAATGTTGAATAACTCACAGTGAAACAACAAGGAAACATGTTTCAGAGATATCACTTAATTTTGTGTGTATGATATCAATGTGTGTGGGGGGGGGGAGGGGGGGGGGGGGGGTTGAGACAGGTTGAGTAATGCTGACCACGAAGGATACAGGGACAGTGTGAAAGAAAGACCTCGCATACAAGGGACAAGACTAGCATTGTCAGCTACTATATGTGGAGTCATCATTGGTTACTTCTGTTGTAGTACTTGAGTTTAAGACTTGGACTCAAGTCACAATTGTCATGAATTGTGACTTGGTCCTTTTATAATGACATGGTCATAACCCTGTTCTCTGATTGGTCCCTTAATAATGACTTCGTAATCCTGTAATCTGATTGGTCCCTTCAACATGCTCTCTGATTGGCCCTTTCATAATGATATAGTCATAACTGCTCTCTGATTGGGTCCCTTCACCGTGACATCATTCTGTATAGTCAGTCTCTGGACATAAATGGCATAAAAATACTACCCAAAACAATCTTAAAACACATGGTTAGATATTACCCTTTTATATAGATTACCTCACTTACCTCTGTGTTATTGCACGTGCGAAACATTTCCTGGAAAAAAATCCCCAGACCAAAGAAGATTTTAGTTCATCTGGCCAGCCTGCTGCTGAAACAATATATTTAAAACAGCAACCAAATCTACAGCCATTACTGTTATTCCCACAATCAAAACAGTACAACTTGTTCACACAGCTTTTAATTGATAAAATGATTAAGTCCACAGATGATTTTGCTAGTGAGTAGTACAGTTCACCTGGAGCCTGTGCGTTCTCTCCTCATCACTCTTCAGGTCTAACAGCTCGTCAATGTTCACCTCCTCTGGCATCTCCTCCTCCTGGGGACACAAGGTGACCGAGCGTCAGTCAAACTGTAGGCATCCTCCACTACACTCTACCCAGGGCAGTATGTTACGATACAACTATCACATAACCCATATGAAAAGGGACAGGCTCAGATACAAGCATATAAAATATACGTCACTCGCATAAAAAGGACAAATGAGGTCTTGCCATGTTCTGAGTTGCGTGGGTCTTACAGACAGAGAGGAAGAGCTGTGCGTGTTTTTAGAGTGCAACACACCATGAGATATTCAGAGACCCTGAAGCACTGCAGTGTGCGTGTGTGTGTAAGTGAGCGTCCATGGTGGCTGTTGAGTCAACATATGCATGATGCAGGATGCGTGGGCTGGCAGTTAAGGGCTAGGGATGATTTGGGGGGAGGGGGGACTATTATTTAGATGGCTGCGCTGTTTTGGAATCGGTCAACAAAGTGCCTCCATAATCTTAGGATTTAGTTTCAGTAGGAACACTGCATGTGAGGAAATGCCTTTGAGGAGGAGAAGGGAGAGGAGAGAGGTGATAGGAAGGGGGGGGATTAGAACCAGGCTACTAGTCTAGGTATGCTGTAAGGACGGAAGCCACCACCAAGGACAGATATTCTCCATCACAAATAATGAATACTATGCGTTCTCACGGCTTTCTAAAATTGGTCATACTCAAACAGTGCCATCAGCTCCCTCCAAGTCTCAGACGAAAGCAGAGACTATTTGCATAACAGTCTATGCCCTTAATGATCTGTGAAAATGTCCCAAATGAACTACACTGAACAAAAATATAAAAATACTGTCACAGGTGTATACGTGTTGAATCGACCAAAATGCAGCTGGGATGTGAATACTCATTTTTATATTTTGAATAAAGCATACACGGGAAAACAATAAACAAGAACGACTAGTGACAGTTTCACAGGCTATACATTCACTAGCAGTGCGAAATACAACAACCCACAAAAACCAGGTGACAAACACACTCCTAATATATGACTCCCAATCAGGAACAACGATAACCAGCTGTCCCTGATCGGGAGCCACACAGACCAACATAGAAACAGAAATACTAGACAAACACATACCCAGTACTTCTGCCACGTCCTGACCACAATACTAAACAACTACTCCCTCTGCTGGTCAGGACGTGACAAATACATGCAACAATTTCAAAGATTTTACTTCAGTTCAAATAAGGAAAAAAGAAAAATCAATCAATTAAAATAAATTCATTAGGCCATAATCTATGGATTTCACATGGCTGAGAATACAGATACTGTATGTATCTGTTGGTCACAGATACAGTACCTTTAAAAAAGGTAGAGGCGCGGATCAGAAAGAAGAAAAAATAAAATCACTCAGTATCTGGTGTGACCACCATGTCTCATGCAGCGCAACATCTCCTTCGCATAAAGTTGATCAGGCTGTTGATTGTGCGAAGTTGCTGGATATGGGCATGAACTGGAATACGCTGTCGTACACATTGATCCAGAACATCCCAAACATGCTCAATGGGTAACATGTCTAGTGAGTATGCAGGCCATGGAAGAACTGGGACATTTTCCAGCTTCCAGGAACTGTGTACAGATCCTTGCGACATGGGGCCGTGCATTATCACGCTGAAACAAGAGGTGATGGCGGCGGATGAATGGCACGACAATGGGCCTCAGGATCTCGTTTACATGGCATCTTTGTGCATTGAAATTGCCATAAAAAAAACGCAATTGGGTTCATTGTCCATAGTTTATGCCTGCCCATAGCATAACCCCACCACCATGGGGCACTCTGTTTACAACGTTGACATCAGCAAACCGTTCACCGTGAAGAGCACACTTCTCCAGAGTGCCAGTGGCCATTGAAGGTGAGCATTTTCCCACTGAAGTCAGTTACGACACCAAACTGCAGTCAGGTCAAGACCCTGGTAAGGATGAGCACACAGATGAGCGTCCCGGAGACAGTTTCTGACGGTTTGTGCAGAAATGTTTTGGTTGTGTAAACCCACAGTTTCATCAGCTGTCCAGGTGGCTGGTCTCAGACGATCCCGCAGGTGAAGCCAGATGAAGGTCCTGGGCTGGCTTGGTTACACGTGGTCTGCGGTTGTGAGGCCGGTTGGATGTACTGCCAAGTTCTCTAAAACGACATTGAAGGCAAAGTGGACTTTTGTCACCAGCACAAGGTGCATCTGTGTAATGACTTATTTTATCTTTTATTTCAGTTCATGAAACATGGGACCAACACTCCACATGTTGTGTTTCCACATGTTGTGTTTATATTTTTGTTCGGCATAAGATGTAGTCGCCCCGAACACACCCTGTTTTCAAACTACTTCTCTCATTCTGAACAGGAAAACATTCCACAATGGCTTTTAGCCAAACACTTACCAAGAGTCTCATGGTGAGATTCCACCTTATTTATTTTTCCCTTGGGGCAAGTCTGCTCATTGGCACAAACAGCACATTCAAAGGGAATTATTAATGATGTGCTGCTATCAACATCGTGAGCCAAAAATGAACCCTGATTTTATTGCCCTTTTTGGTAATGCAAAGATTCTTTGAATAACAATATATGGAAATTGATGAAGACTGCAAATATCACTTTAGACTAGATGGGAGGCTGTCTTCAGAACCTAATCCAAACATCAACCACAGTACACAACAGAGACAGCGTGTGTGTGTGCGAGCGCACACACGTGACATGTTGACTAGTGACACTCATGCAACAGGCCATAGGAGAGTTGTCTGACCTGAATGCTCAGCAGTAAGGTTAACCAGCCCCGTTGGGTCTGTCTGTGGGTGCCGTCGGGGCGGGGAGACTTAGTGAGTCGGATACCGGTAGTGTAAAGGTCCGTCCAGGAAGATCCAAGCAGTCCCTTCCTACCCAGGCATCCCTGACCTTTCTTTCAACTCCAAATGCCAATGAAATACTGTCTCATTCTGCCCACACACACAGGCATATATAAAAAATAGTCACGTGAGCAAGTCCACAATCCCTCTCATACCACACAGACAATGTAATACCTGGTGTTGTAATATACATATGCAATGAATCGACATGTGCACA
This sequence comes from Salmo trutta, assembly GCF_901001165.1. Classification (NCBI taxonomy): domain Eukaryota; kingdom Metazoa; phylum Chordata; class Actinopteri; order Salmoniformes; family Salmonidae; genus Salmo; species Salmo trutta. The sequence continues at coordinate 10,515,333 of NC_042982.1, read as the reverse complement.
CCAGCAGATCTATTCCGTAATCTGGCAGGAGCTGGTAAAAAAAAATCTTCATTCAAACACTAACATCAAAAATGATTATTGTAATGCTCAACTCATGCTGGGCATAATGAGGCTCAGTAAGCAGCTAAAAATCCCATTCCTGGCAGGGTTGAGTAAACACAGCCTCCATCGTGAGACAAACATGATGACTCAGGCCTGTCAGGATGCGTTAAGTCACTTTAGGCTGATGCAATTTATTTATTTATTTTTAAGAAAAATCGGGATTCAACTGCTTTCATTGTCCACGTCTGGATTTCACATTATGCTTAGATCAAATGAGTTTTCTGTGAGGGGATGTGTGATGTCAGATGGGCTAATGTGTCCCATCCTTTTTTCCTATCTTACCTGTGCAGGAGGCTAATAGTAAAGGTGAGCAGACGGGTGCAGATACAGCCCTTTCATGTAAAAAAAAAAAAGTGCCCTTTTGTTTGGTGGCATAATTTATTTCGTCTGCGTTCTCTCGTAACTTTGAATGCAACGAATTGGCCATCAAAGTAGACCATCTCATAAACATATTGCTGCACTCTTCCTGCATACACGAGTGTGAAATTAATTCCACCAGTAGTAGGTTACAAGCAAAGACTAGTTCGCAAGCATAAATAACTGATTCACGTAGCCTACATTCGCGATGATCTGACGATATAGCCCACCCCAGTATTTTCAGCAGTCGTTGATTTCCAGCAACGATCATTTTAACAAACTCCCTTTCATCTGTTGTTTTAGTTTAGCCTGCACTGTGTGACGACTGTGTTTTTAGCGGAACATTAAGGACTGTTAGGGGCAGTGCAATTCTATGAGCATAATTAAAAAGGTGAGAATGTAACACCAGCAACATTATCATATCACGGTGGTACTTTGAAATGAGTACAGCCGGACCGTCCCTCCTCTGTAGCAGAGACAGAGAAAGAAAATGGGAGCGAGTCATTCCACCCAGTTTCACATCAGTCGAGGGCTCGAAAGGCAGCAATTTAGTCCACATCACTTCCAGGCCAGTGGGTTGAGGTTAATGTGTTTTTTGTTTGCTTGGGTACTCTGGATGATAGTCCACTGGTCCCTGTGTCAGTGTCCAGCTGTGCACCTGTGTCCGTGTGTGTGTGTGTGTAATGTTTTCCATAGCCAACACCCTGACACAGTAAGTGGTCTGTCCCACACTGGTGACAAAAGAAATCTGGGTCAAAATACCCCGTCAGGTTGAACTGAAGACTAACGTAAAGTAAATACATTTATAAGAGAAGCGAACACGCTTTAAAAATGCACATGAATTTCCATAACCCATTGAGGTGGAAGGTCATAATTAAAAAAATAATTGAAACCAATCAATATACACATAAAACATTCAGCCTCAATACATTTCACTGATGATGAGCCATTTTACTGGACTGACAAATGATTAGAAATGTCTCATCATTAAAGTCATTGTTGTGGGTCGGGTTGTGTACACCATGTTAACCCTCAACTGTTGACTTTACTCTGGAGCCTG